>NC_056727.1:27111654-27179154 GCF_019279795.1 Protopterus annectens | reverse complement strand
GGTTTGATGCATTGTTGAAACCTTACCATCCATTTAATACCCAGGCAGGGTTAATAAGCCAAACTGATTATTTTGCCTAGTACTTCACTAGTTTTGCTCATTTCAGCTGACTTTCTGAAGAGACCTCTCACATGATTTTCTTTCCTGGATTTGACAGTTAGTTCTGAATTTATTGCCAGACTTCTTTTGTTCAGCATCGATGGATAGAAAGTGACCCACTTATGATTAATGCAAAGGATATCAAGAAAATGATCTTTAATTGAAGCTAATCAATTTGAACATCAGCCATCAGACTTGGTCATAAAAAGTCAATGAGCTGTACAATGCAATTAAAAAACTCAAGGTCACTTCATGCGTATTTACATGGCAATTCAGCTGCTGATGGTACAGCAGTCTATGCGTAATTCTAGCAGCATAGTCTGTGCCACTTTAACTTAATCTTCTATCATTGCTATAAAATCGTCGGCCCAAAGAATTAGTACATGTGACACTATGACTTCCTTCTTAACAGGTGTGTTTCACAGAAGATAACAGGGAAAGCTGTCATTATTAATAAGTGGGTGCTACAAAGGCAGCTCAACATGGCACATCGCTCCTGTTACAAGGAATCGTCATCAGTACAATTCTGATCCCATGCACTGAGAGAATTCCTGTTTGGAATTCTAATAATGTGTGGCAGCTGTCATGAACTGTCACACAAATGTAGGGATAGATTCCGTAGTGCTTCATTGAGCCTTCTACCATGGCACGGATATTAATCGGAACAATGTAGCCATGCGCGAAGATACAGCTCCAATCAAATAATCACATCATTGTCTTATATATTTCAAAAATTTCCAGAACTGCTGTGAAAATATTCATTAAAAAAAAAAAAAAAACACACTTCTTTTCTTGTTTCCTGACCTGTTACAAAACCCATGAATGGGACCTGCTAAACAGCCAACTTAATGGATCTCAGACAATATCAGACATATTCTAAATACTGAAAAATCACTTGGGCACTGAAGAAATAGTTTTCTCACAATGTTTTCTGAAATCTTGAGATCTTTTAATAGTTTTCAAGCAGGAAGCTTTGTATTTTTTTCCTTTCAGAAATTAAAATGTAAAAAGTGTACAGATGGACTGATGCAAACATTATCATTTGCAAAAATTTCATAAGTATTATGCTTGGCCAAAGGTGCAGCGAAAAGACATCCATCTCGTCAGTAGGTAAATTGTATTATTGCTATGAGTGTGCAGCTCTCATACCTCGACAATTGAGTTCAGGATAAAACACTGACTGTCTGATCTTTGATGAAGACCACCTGCCTTACAGCCAGGGATAGGCTGCAGCACAGTATCATACCACTCCCTTAATTTAGCAGCCCTGATGGCTCGCTCTATATGAAGACTTCTGGTGTTGATGCTAAATCCTGCAACTTCCCATTGAATCCCTTCCATTTGTGGAACTAAAAATCAGTACTACAATATCATCTCCCCAGAATGATGAGAGGGTTAAGCAAGGTCAGCAGGGAAAGGAGGAATATCAGTGTTGTTACAGAAAACGTGAAAGAGAAAGTTATAATGATAATCAAAACCACAGTCATAAACCATAAAAAATGAAAGTCATTTATTTCCTATTTTTTATAAATACGTACATAAAAGTACAACTATAAGCTATAAAAACACTGTAAATGAGCTGTACTTGCTGGCAGTTAGTGCAGAGGATTAACGCCCTGAGCTGGTAATGAGTTGCTGTTTCTAACCAAGCGTACAGGGTCAGGGTTTGATTTCTCCCCCCTCCACCTCACTGCTGCATTTCTCTAAGTCACTTGACCAAACAGTGTTTTGGTTTGCTCCTGGAAATGGACATTTGTCTCTGGTGGGCTTATCTTCTAACTAAATAAGTATTGACCATCTGGTAAAATTTAAGAAGTGAATACTTTAATGATATACAAGAGTTGGTATTCAGAAACATTGTGAAATGATGGGTACTCTCTTTACATTGCATGTCATGGTGTAGGATTGTGATTCATAGACTGGGACTGCAGTCCTTAATGGTGGTGAACAAAGCCCCCTTATAGGGTTATACCTTATGAGCTGTACATAGGTGGGCATAATAGTTCATATTCTGTCATCTCAGCAGAATAACAGCTGCTGCAGCATATGCTGCTTCAGGAGAATGCACAGCTGCATGGCAGAGGAAATCTGCTTAGTAAGGTATGTGAAACATGTTTTCCCTTCAGTGTTCCACTGCCAAGCTTGACTTTCTTTCATAAGGGTTTCTGTGGCATGGTCACAGGCTAGGGACATTACTGTAATATGGTAATGCTGAGCTGTGGCACTATGTGGCCTCCCGGTGGCAGGACCTATGCTAAATCATTGCGTGGGGGTGGGACAAGTATAGCTATAGTAGCAGGTTTCCTAACACAATTGGTAACTGCTATATCGATAAGGCTTTTAAACCATGCAACCAGGGTAAATGTAATTTTTCTTTTACTTTAGTGCTAATATGCTCTTCAGCTCTGTATGCTGAGCACCACAGAAGAAGGGAAGAGGTCACTATGCTGACAGAGCGGACCATCTGTTTCTTAGCAACTGTGGTCCTGCAATTATCTTATTAATACCTGCCCTTTCACAGGTGGTGCCATCTTTGTGAGTTACAAAAGTAGAGGAGGGTTGATTAACATGTGTGAGGTATGCATGATATACAGTGTGGGTCAAGATGCCAACAAGGTATTGCCCCATTATATGTAATCCCCTATAAACTGCACATGCAGTGGTATGCAGACATATATCATACCAGCCATACTATATAGCACACTATACTTTATGAAATGTGCCCAGTGTAACTTGTGTAATTTCCTTTGTTCATTTTTTTTATTTGCTTATTTTTTTGTTAAAACAGCTAGCATGCAAGCCCTGAAGAAAATGTACCTAACAATATGGAGATCATCATCTAACAGTTAAACATATTAAAACTTACAGAAGTTTCAGACCACCAGTTCAGCTGCATGTGTGAGTATCTGAGTGTGATTCTGATTGAGTCTGCATATACTCCTATGTGGTTTTGTGTGTGTGTGTGTGTGTGTGTGTGTGTGTGTGTGTGTGTGTGTGTGTGTGTCTCAGAAAATGAAGGTACTGCTGGTAAGCAGAGCTGGATGCTTACAATCTGAAGAATAGTGTTAGTCACCCTAATTTGAGTTGGTTATCTTGATACAACTGCCATATATTAGCAAGCAAGCTTAATTTGCAGCTACTGTATATTATTTAAACCACAGGACAATACCCTGAAGGACTGAAATTTTGGAATGTTTCATGCAATTAACTGATACAAATACAGGACATATACATATTACATACAAATCAGAGAACATAACTAGTTCCTAGATTTGGAGAGATTCAGAGATTCATTCAATTGCCAAGATGTATAACTTATTTCTAGAAGTCACTCCCTGTTTTCAGAGACAAAATGTAATAACTTGGAATATAGCATGCAAACGAGAACTAGACATGCAACCTTATAAGCCTTCTGTGCTTGAATGCACTCTCAAAGATTATAGTTTGTTTTTCATGCTAATGACAACAGCAGTTTTCAAGCATAAACAGGTATCACTGTACTTCTTTCTTTTATGGAACTGGGTGTTTTCAGTATTGGAGTACTTATTCTTTTCTCTTTTGCTGCCTTTCATAATTATTAAGCTATGATCTCTTTACTGCATCATTCTGAAATCTGTCTCCACTACTTTTGAGGCTTGCATCACTCTGGGAGACTATTCCGAAGGAATGGAAAGCTTGTCTTTTCAACTGGTCAAATTACGAAGTTGCTTATATTTATAAGAAAGTAAGGATAGTTATTTGGTAAACTGCTGACAGAGAAATGGAATGGTCATACCGCCATGCTAGCTGCTCAGTTTTAAGATAATGATCTCTGTCTGAGGCAGGCAATTACAGAATGAGCCAACATTTCAAAAAATACAAGGGCATACTAGCTGGTGACTGAAACCATACCTCTCAGCTGGCCTTGGTTTTGCAGAACATCTCTGATTTTGCCTCATTTTTTTTGTCCTGAATCTGGTAAATCAGCAAAGAATACAATCATGTAATAATGCCTTATAGTACATTTTCATATTTTGTATTGGTAAGAAAATACACGTTGATGCAAAACTTGTTACTTTATGAACTTATTGCAATGCTTAAAAGTGTCCCTGATTTTGAGTCTTTGCTCCTTTTTATGTTTTAGATTTGCTCAAGATTCTTTAATAAAGCTGCAATATATACGTATCTTTTTTATGTCTACTCTGATGTTGTAAATTACTTAACTAACCTTTTAATTATCCATGACATTGCATTACCTCTGAACAATATGCAGCGAGATATGTAATGTTTAAACACCTTTTGTGTTCCATGTCCCATTTAACAATTGAAAGCATTACTTAACATCGATGAACTAGCCATTCTTAACAACCAGGAGCCAACCTTACTTACTATCCAGGAGATAGCCTTACTTAACATCTAGGAGCTAGCATTACTTAATGTTGCATTACCTCTGAACAATATGCAGTGAGATATATAATGTTTAAACACCTTTTGTGTTCCATGTCCCATTGCACAATTGAAAGCATTACTTAACATCGATGAGCTAGCCCTACTTAACATCCAGGAGCCAGCCTTAATTACTATCCAGGAGATAGCCTTGCTTAACATCTAGGAGCTAGTATTACTTACTATCCAGGAGCTAGCCTTACTTAACATCCAGGAGCTAGCATTACTTAACATCCAGGGGCTAGCCTTACTTACTATCCAGGAGCTAGCCTTACTTAACATCCAGGAGCTAGCATTACTAAACATCCGGGGGCTAGCCTTACTTACTATCCAGGAGCTAGTCTTACTTAACATCCAGGAGGTAGCATTACTTAACATCCAGGAGCTAGCATTACTTAACATCCAGGAGCTAGCATTAATTAACATCCAAGAGCTAGCCTTACTTAAGATCCAGGAGCTAGCATTACCTACTATCCAGGAACTAGCATTAATTAACATCCAAGAGCTAGCCTTACTTAACATCCAGGAGCTAGCATTACTTAACATCCAGGAGCTAGCCTTACTTAACATCCAGGAGCTAGCATTACTTAACATCCAGGAGCTAGCCTTACTTAACATCCAGGAGCTAGCATTACTTAACATCCAGGAGCTAGCATTACTTACTGTCCAGGAGCTAGCCTTACTTAACATCCAGGAGCTAGAGTTACTTACTATCCAGGATCTAGTCTTAATTAACATCCAGGAGCTAGCCTTACTTAACATCCAGGAGCTAGAGTTACTTACTATCCAGGATCTAGTCTTAATTAACATCCAGGAGCTAGCCTTAATTAAAATCCAGGAGCTAGCCTTACTTACTATCCAGGAGCTAGCCTTATGTACTATCCATGAGATAGCCTTACTTAACATCCAGGAGCTAGCATTACTTAACATCCAGGAGCTAGCCTTACTTAACATCCAGCAGCTAGGAGCTAGCATTACTTAATATCCAGGAGCTAGCCTTACTTATTATCGAGGAGTTAGCCTTACTTAACATCCACGAGTTAGAATTACTTAACATCCAGGAGCTGGCCTTACTTAACATTCAAGAGCTAGCCTTACTTAACACCCAGGAGCTAAAATTACTTAACATCCAAGAGCTAGCCTTGCTTAACATCCAGGAGCTAGCCTTACTTAACCTCCAGGAGCTAGCATTACTTAACATCCAGGAGCTTGAGTTACTTAACATCCAGGAGCTAGCCTTAGTTACTATCCAGGAGTTAGCCTTACTTAACATCCAGGAGCTAGCCTTGCTTAACATCTAAGAGCTAGAGTTACATAACATCCAGGAGCTAGCCTTACTTAAAAGCCAGGAGCTAGCCTTACTTAACATCCAGGAGCAAGCCTTACTTACTATCCAGGAGCTAGCCTTATTTAACATCCAGGAGCTAGCATTACTTAACATCCAAGAGCTAGACGTACTTAACATCCAGGAGCTAGCATTACTTACTATGCAGGGGCTAGCCTTACTTACTATCCAGGAGCTAGCCTTACTTAACATTTATGATATAGCCTTACTTAACATCCAGGAGCTAGCCTTACTTAACATCCAGGAACTAGCATTACTTAACATCCAGGTGCTAGAGTTACTTATTTTCCAGGATCTAGTCTTAATTAACATCCAGGAGCTAGCCTTAATTAAAATCCAGGAGCTAGCCTTAGTTACTATCCAGGAGCTAGCCTTATGTACTATCCAGGAGCTAGCCTTACTTAACATCCAGGAGCTAGCCTTACTTTACATCCAGAAGCTAGCATTACTTAACATCCAGGAGCTAGCATTACTTAACATCCAGGTGCTAGCCTTACTTACTATCCAGGAGCTAGCCTTATTTAACATCCAGGAGCTAGCATTACTTAACATCCAAGAGCTAGACTTACTTAACATCCAGGAGCTAGCATTACTTACTATGCAGGGGCTAGCCTTACTTACTATCCAGGAGCTAGCCTTACGTAACATTTATGATATAGCCTTACTTAATATCCAGGAGCTAGCCTTAACATCCAGGAACTAGCATTACTTAACATCCAGGTGCTAGAGTTACTTATTTTCCAGGATCTAGTCTTAATTAACATCCAGGAGCTAGCCTTAATTAAAATCCAGGATCTAGCCTTAGTTACTATCCAGGAGCTAGCCTTATGTACTATCCAGGAGCTAGCTTTACTTAACATCCAGGAGCTAGCCTTACTTTACATCCAGAAGCTAGCATTACTTAACATCCAGGAGCTAGTATTACTTAACATCCAGGAGCTAGCCTTACTTAACATCCAGCAGCTAGGAGCTAGCATTACTTAATATCCAGGAGCTAGCCTTACTTACTATCCAGGAGCTAGCCTTACTTAACATCCAGGAGCTAAAATTACTTAACATCCAACAGCTAGCCTTGCTTAACATCCAGGAGCTAGCCTTACTTAACATGCAGGAGCTAGCATTACTTAACATCCAGGAGCTTGAGTTGTTTAACATCCAGGAGCTAGCCTTAATTACTATCCAGGAGTTAGCCTTACTTAACATCCATGAGCTAGCCTTACTTAACATCTAAGAGCTAGAGTTACATAACATCCAGGAGCTAGCCTTACTTAAAATCCAGGAGCTAGCCTTATTTAACATCCAGGAGCTAGCCTTAATTAACATCCAGGAGCTCGCCTTACTTACTATCCAGGAACTAGCCCTACTTAACATCCAGGAGCTAGCCTTCTTTAAAATCCAGGAGCTAGCCTTATTTAAAATCCAGGAGCGAGCATTACTTAACATCCAAGAGCTAGTCTTACTTAACATCCAGGAGCAAGCATTACTTACTATGCAGGGGCTAGCCTTACTTACTATCCAGGAGCTAGCCTTACTTAACATTTATGATATAGCCTTTCTTAACATCCAGGAGCTAGCCTTACTTAACATCCAGGAGATAGGTTTACTTACTCTCCAGGAGCTAGCCTTACTTAACATCCAGGAGCAAGCATTGCGTAACATCCAGGAGCTAACCTTACTTACTATCTAGGAGCTAGCCTTAATTAACATCCAGGAGCTAGCATTACTTACTATCCAGGAGATAGCCTTACTTACTATTTAGGAGCTGGCCTTACTTAACATCCAGGAGCTAGCCTTACTTACTATCCAGAAGATAGCCTTACTTACTATCCAGAAGATAGCCTTACTTACTATCTAGTAGCTAGCCTTAATTAACATCCAGGAGCTAGCCTTACTTAGTATTCAGAGGCTAGTCGTACTTAACATCCAGGAGCTTGCATTACTTAACATCCAGGGGCTAGCCCTACTTAACATCCAGGAGCTAGCCTTACATAACATCCAGAAGCTAGCCTTACTTAACATCCAGCAGCTAGCCTTACTTAATATCCAGGAGCTAGAGCTACTTAACATCCAAAAGCTCACCTTACTTAACATCCAGGAGCTAGCATTACTTAACATCCACGAGCTAGAGTTACTTACTATCCTGGATCTAGTCTTAATAAACATCCAGGAGCTAGCCTTAATTAAAATCCAGGAGCTAGCCTTACTTACTATCCAAGAGCTAGCCTTATGTACTATCCAGGAGCTAGCCTTACTTAACATCGAGGAGCTAGCCTTATTTTACATTCAGGAGCTAACATTACTTAACATCCAGGAGCTTGAGTTACTTAACATCCAGGAGCTAGCCTTACCTACTATCCAGGAGTTAGCCTTACTTAACATCCAGGAGCTAGCCTTACTTAACATGCAGGAGCTAGCCTTACTTAACATCCAGGAGCTAGCCTTCTTTAAAATCCAGGAGCTAGCCTTACTTAACATCCAGGAGATAGCTTTGCTTACTCTCCAGGAGCTAGCTTTACTTAACATCCAAGAGCGAGCATTACTTAATACCCAAGAGCTAGTCTTACTTTACATCCAGGAGCTAGCATTACTTAACATATAGGAGCTAGTGTTACTTAAAATCCAGGAGCTAGCCTTACTTACTATCCAGGAGCTAGCCTTAATTAACATACAGGAGCTAGCATTACTTAATATCCAGGAGCTAGCCTTAATTAACATCCAGGAGTTAGCATTACTTAAAATCCAGGAGCTAGCCTTACTTAACATCCAGGAGCAAGCATTACTTAACATCCATGAGCTAGCCCTACTTAACATCTAGGAACTAGCCTTACATAACATCCAGGAGCTAGCCTTACTTAATATCCAGGAGCAAGCATTACTTAACATCCAGGAGCTAGCCTTACTTAACATCCAGGAGCTAGCCTTACTTACTATCCAGGAGCTAGAGTTGCTTAACATCCAAGAGCTCCCCTTGCTTAACATCCAGGAGCTAGCCTTACTTAACATCCAGGAACTAGCATTACTTAACAACCAGCAGTTAACCTTACTTACTATCCAGAAGCTAGCCTTACTTAACATCCAGGAGCTAGCATTACTTAACATCCAGGAGCAAGCCTTATGTACTATCCAGGAGCTAGCCTTAATTAACATCCAGGAGCTAGCCTTACTTAACAACTAGGAACTAGCATTACTTAACATCCAGGAGCTAGCCTTACTTACTATCCATGAGCTAGCTTTAATTAACATCCAGGAGTTAGGCTTACATAACATCCAGGAGATAGCCTTAATTAACATCCAGGAGCTAGCATTACTTAACATCCAGGAGCTAGCCTTACTTAACATCCAGGAGCTAGGCTTACATAAGATCCAGGAGCTAGCCTTACTTAATATCCAGGAGCTAGCATTACTTAACATCCAGGAGCTAGCCTTACTTAACATCCAGGAGCTAGGCTTACATAACATCCAGGAGCTAGCCTTACTTAATATCCAGGAGCTAGCCTTACTTAACATCTTCTGGATGTTAATTAAGGCTAGCTAGCATTACTTAACATCCAGGAGCTAGCCTTACTTAACATCCAGGAGCTAGCCGTACTTACTATCCAGGGGCTAGCCTTACTTAACATTTAGGAGATAGCCTTACTTAACATCCAGGAGATAGCCTTACTTACTATCCAGGAGCTAGCATTATTTAACATCCAGGAGCTAGCATTACTTAACATCTAGGAGATAGCCATACTTAGTATCCAAGAGCTAGCCTTAATTAACATACAGGAGCTAGCATTACTTAACATCCAGGAACTAGCCTTACTTAACATCCAGGAGCTAGCATTACTTAACATCCAGGAGCTAGCCCTACTTAACATCCAGGAGCTAGCCTTACATAACATCCAGGAGCTAGCTTTACTTAATATCCAGGAGCTAGCATTACTTAATACCCAGGGTCTAGCCATACTTAACATCCAGGAGTTAGCCTTACTTACTGTCCAGGAGCTTGCCTTACTTAACATCCAGGAGCAAGCATTAATTAACATCCAAGAGCTAGCCTTACTTAACATCCAGGAGCTAGCCTTACTTAACATCCAGGAACTAGCCTTACATAACATCCAGGAGCTAGCCTTACTTAATATCCAGGAGCTAGCATTACTTAACATCCAGGAGCTAGCCTTACTTAACATCCAGGAGCTAGCCTTACTTACTATCCAGGAGCTAGAGTTACGTAACATCCAAGAGTTCCCCTTGCTTAAGATCCAGGAGCTAGCCTTACTTAACATCCAGGAACTAGCATTACTTAACAACCAGCAGTTAGCCTTACTTACTATCCAGAAGCTAGCCTTACTTAACATCCAGGAGCAAGCATTACTTAACATCCAGTTGCAAGCCTTATGTACTTTCCAGGAGCTAGCCTTAATTAACATCCAGGAGCTAGCCTTACGTAACATCCAGGAACTAGTATTACTTAACATCCAGGAGCTAGCCTTACTTACTATCCAGGAGCTAGCTTTAATTAACATCCAGGAGCTAGGCTTACATAACATCCAGGAGCTAGCCTTAATTAACATCCAGGAGCTAGCATTACTTAACATCCAGGAGCTAGCCCTACTTAACATCCAGGAGCTAGGCTTACATAAGATCCATGAGCTAGCCTTACTTAATATCCAGGAGCTAGCATTACTTAACATCCAGGAGCTAGCCTTACTTAACATCCAGGAGCTAGCCTTACTTAACATTTAGGAGATTGCCTTACTTAACATCCAGGAGCTAGCCTTACTTATTATCCAGGAGCTAGCTTTAATTAACATCCAGGAGCTAGCATTACTTAACATCTAGGAGCTAGCCCTACTTAACATCCAGGAGCTAGCCTTACTTAACATCCAGGAGCAAGCCTTACTTACTATCCAGGAGCTAGAGTTACTTAACATCCAAGAGCTCGCCTTACTTAACATCCAGGAGCTAGCCTTACTTAACATCCAGGAGCTAGCCTTACTTAACATCCAGGAGCTAGCCTTACTTTACATCCATGAGCTAGAGTTACTTACTATCCAGGAGCTAGCATTACTTAACATCCAGGAGCTAACCTTACTTACTATCCAGGAGCTAGCATTACTTAACATCCAGGAGCTAACCTCACTTACTATCCAGGAGCTAGCATTACTTAACATCCAGGAGCTAGCTCCACTTTACATTCAGGAGCTAGAGTTACTTACTATCCAGGAGCTAGCATTACTTAACATCTAGGAGCTAACCTTACTTACTATCCAGGAGCTAGCATTACTTAACATCCTGGAGCTAACCTTACTTACTATCCAGGAGCTAGCATTACTTAACATCCAGGAGCTAGCTCTACTTAACGTACAGGAGCTACCCTTACTTAACATCCTGGAGTTAGCCTTACTTACTATCCAGGAGCTTGCCTTACTTAACATCCAGGAGCTAGCATTAATTAACATCCAAGTGTTAGCCTTACTTAACATCCAGGAGCTAGAATTACTTAACATCCAGGAGCTAGCATTACTTAACATCCAGGAGCTAACCTCACTTACTATCTAGGAGCTAGCATTACTTAACATCCAGGAGCTAGCTCTACTTTACATCCAGGAGCTAGAGTTACTTACTATCCAGGAGCTAGCATTACTTAACATCTAGGAGCTAACCTTACTTACTATCCAGGAGCTAGCATTACTTAACGTCCTGGAGCTAACCTTACTTACTATCCAGGAGCTAGCATTAATTAACATCCAGGAGCTAGCCCTACTTAACATACAGGAGCTACCCATACTTAACATCCAGGAGTTAGCCTTACTTACTATCCAGGAGCTTGCCTTACTTAACATCCAGGAGCTAGCATTAATTAACATCCAAGTGCTAACCTTACTTAACATCCAGGAGCTAGCCTTACTTAACATCCAGGAGCTAGCAATACTTAACATCCTGGAGCTAGTGTTACTTAAAATCCCAGAGCTAGCATTAATTAACATCCAAGGACTAGCCTTACTTAACATCCAAGAGCTAGCATTACTTACTATCCAGGAGCTAGCCTTACTTAACATCTAGGAGCTAGCCTTACTTAACATCCAGGAGCTAGCATTACTTAACATCCAGCAGCTAGTGTTACTTAACATCCTGGAGCTAGCCTTACTTAACATCCAGTAGCTAGCCTTACTTTACATCCAGGAGCTAGAGTTACTTACTATCCAGGAGCTAGCCTTACTTAACATCCAGTAGCTAGAGGTTTTTACTATCCAGGTACTAGCATTACTTAACATCAAGGAGCTAGAGTTACATAACATCCAGGAACTAGCATTACTTAACATCTAGGAGCTAGCCTTACTTAGTATCCAGGAGCTAGCCTTACTTAACTTCCAGGAGCTAGCCTTACTAAACATACAGGACCTAGTTTTACTTAACATCCAGGAGCTAGAGTTACTTACTATACAGGAGCTAGCATTACTTAACATCGAGGAGCTAGAGTTACTTAACATCCAGAAGCTAGCCTTAATTAACATCTAGGAACTAGGCTTACTTAACATCCAGGAACTAGCATTACTTAACATCCAGGAGCTAGCCTTACTTAGTATCCAAGAGCTAGCCTTACTTAACTTCCAGGAGCTAGCCTTACTAAACATACAGGAGCTAGTTTTACTTGACATACAAGAGCTAGAGTTACTTATTATACAGGAGCTAGCCTTACTTAACATCCAGAAGCTAGCCTTACTAAACATACAGGAGCTAGTGTTACTTGACATCCAAGAGCTAGAGTTACTTACTATCCAGGAACTAGCCTTACTTAACATCCAGGAGCTGGCCTTACCTACTATCCAGGAGTTAGCCTTACTTAACATCCAGGAGCTAGCATTACTTAACATCCAGGAGCTAGAGTTACTTAACATCCAGGAGCTAGCCTTACTTAACATCCAGGAGCTAGCCTTACATACCATCCAGGAGCTAGCATTACTTAACATCCAGAAGCTAGCCTTACTTAACTTCTAGGAGCTAGCCTTAATTAACATCTAGAGGCTAACCTTACATGACCTCTTAATATGACAAATTAAACTTTAACGTCCATGAGTTAGCCTTACTTAACTTCCAGGAGTTAGTCTGCATGTCACACCCTGTCAGACACACCACTTTACTCGTCCCAGTCACGGTGATAAAATGGCATCCTGCAGTGCTATGAGGTGATATACATATGTAAGAGCAGATGTACAGTCATGCTGTCTGCAGTCACTGCTGTCGAAGTATTCTTTATTTCTATTATTATGACTCACTAAAGATGCTGTGATATGATCCTCTGAACCTATGAGACATGGCTTAAATCAGGGAAGAGCACTCTGGCTATGCAGGGCTGCAGCGCCTTCCACATACTTAGTCCAGCTACTATGCAGGAGGGGAAAAAAGGTGTCTTGATGCTTATCAGGAAGTGTCTTACATCTAGTTTTGATAAGCAGCAAGATACAGCAGAACTTCTTCATGTCCAACTCACCATCAGTAAAGCCCCTTACCACATTATCAAGTACAACCTTGATGAGTGGATGGGAAGCCACAAATTTGTCCCAGGGTTCCACCTTTGTCCCTCATTGACAAGGGTGACAGGTACTGACTGACATTTCTTTTCTGGGGATAAACTATTGGATAGGCTTGTAACAGCCCCAGGGCTATTAGCCTAGTAACCTCCTATGAAGTGTCTTATATGATTTGTTCTTGTTACGAGAGTGAATGGTCCAGCTTTCCATTCAAAGTAAGCTTTTTCTATAATTATTTCTGCTTAGTGCTGTGAGATATTTAACACCTTGCTCTTTATATTGTGTAGAAGATTTATAGACACTGAAGTTATACTAATTGAGTTGAAAGGCAGAAAAATCATGCACTCAGTATTAAAACCGATTTTTGTTTTTATCAGTTATGTATTTAAATTTATTGCTACTAACACATTTATATTAAGAGGTCATGTCTTATTTAACTTATTAATAAACATTGAAGGCAATAACTGTAGATAATGTAATCAAAAATCTAGCCACTAGAGACATTTCACACACGATATTCTGCAAATAGAGCCACATGTGCATATGCAGACTGGCATATGGGTAACTAAACAGGAAGACAGGCTGGTCAGTCACTTTCTATTACATTTATTTATATTATGCAAGGCCCACAACTCTAGATACGGTTTTGTGAATTCACTCATTCAGTACTTTACTGGCACATTTATGAGCCATTTTTGTGGACCATGATTTTTCGTTGCAAACATTGTAATTACTGTAAATGATGTGCATATATTCTAAGTCTGTGTGATTATCTAGTTTTGCACAACTGCTGCTTGCTTAACCCTCTGTCATAATAAAGCATGGGATATGTAAATTGAGATGTAGGTTAAAGGTCAGAGAGACCCCCTAGTCTACCCATGTCTCTTCCACAGAATTCCATGAAAATTGTGGCTATTGGACAACTTAATTCCATGTGTGCTTTCCACAGTTGTTCTGTCAGGCACTTGTATTCACATTTTGAGCACACAGATTCATCCAGATGATTACTGCATATGCTCCCCATTATATTTAAGAAAATAAAGAAAAATGTTTTCCTCATATTTTCTGTCATCCATTCTTTGTCTTCCAATTGCATTCACTTATTCTTAAATTTGTTTGATACACACAAAAAATGAAATATGTTATCCTTTTGTACTCAGTTAATTCACCTGACATCATCAGGCATTTCTGATATGCCCATCTCTTTGTGTTCTTTTATTCACAGGGAATTCATATTATGCTAAGTTTTTTATTTCACTTCTAAAACAGATAGGTTTGTTGCTTTATCTTCATAATATCTATGACTTAACACAGATAGAGTCTCCAAAACTGTATATGCCATTCAGGGTGGGGACTCAGCAAATGAATAGCGTTAGACTAGGTGAAAAAGAGGATAGAGGCTTTCTCTGCCCTAGAGGATATCCATCTTTGTATCATCCAACTCAAGTTATTGCTTTCTCTGCCACCCAAACTGCAAATACTCATATTACTAGGTACAGACATATGGATAAACGTATACAGTGCCACTGCCTTATTAATGACTTGTAAACCTTTCAGGATCTCTCATTTGACTTCACCTGATTCCTTTCCTTTTTTTCTGGTTTCATTATTTCCTTAAAAGCAACGCCTACTTCCTTACATGTTTCCTAGATTTGTCCTGGTCTCCTTTAATAACACATCACACCAAATGACATTTGATGACCTTCATTAAACTTCCATAACATAACTTTGTTGTCCAAATTCATTAATTACAACTAACCATAATATAGTCGATTCTAAACACAGCATAACATCCTTGTAATGTTAATCAGGGCAGCGTACCTACTCACCCAGCCCCGTAAGTAGCATCCACACCTCTGCTTGCTTACTTTACTTATGAAGCACCATCCTTGTAATGTTAGTCAGGGCATTGTACCTACTCACGCCCAACAAGCAGGGTCTATACCTCTGCTCGCTTACTTTAATTATGAAGCAGCATCCCATCTCACTTCATACACCATTCATTGAATTACCTTCCACCAAATAAGCAGCATCCTTACCTCAGCTTGCTTATCTGTTCAGCAAGCTTTCTCCAACTAATCATTTTCCTTTACCCAAATCCTTGAAATGAACATCCAGACACCAGAGGGGGAACAGAAGAGGGAAAGCCTGTCCTTCATCACTGCAAACCAGCCTAAGCAGGCTGTTCCCCCCTCCCTTCTACCCAAAATTGTGCAATCAACTACCTCCCATAAAGGAAAGGGTTAAGCCAAACATCATTTGGTGTACTCATCATCTGTAAAGCACCTTAGAATCCGGTCATAAACCCACCTTGACATACCATCACTGAAACACGCCCTAATGAAACTAAATAAAGTAGGATTACCCGTGACCCCACTGTACCACCAGAACATCCACTCCAAGAGAATACATACCCTTTTAGACCACTTCCTTCAAAGCACTAATCATGGCTCAACCTGAATGGAATGACAACCTATAGCCACAAAAAAAGCCACAGACTATAACCCCTTAAACTCAAATCGACACCCAGTCAAAGAATACTGGTATCAAGTTTCGAATAGCCCACTAAACTACCCAGCTCTAGACGTGCCAGAAAACCTGCACCCCTTGACCTAGTTCCTGAAAACCCGCCTATGCCCAGCAATGAAGTACTCTACATGCCCAACCATAAACACCCCCAATTCACTCATTACCAAATGACAATCCGGACTAGAACCCCAATCCACCCCACTCAGAATCTCAACCCTCCACTGACTTCTTCCTAGCAACCATCCTAGCTAGAACATTCAAACTACTAACCATCCTTAACCACTGCTTGTACCTGGCCTTTCCCCTCAAAGGCTCTCTTCCCTTATGTTACCTATACCTCTAGTAAGGAATTAAGACCTGACCTACAGCAGCCATATCCTGCAACCAAGCTTCCTTTAAACCTTCCAACTCCCCTGTAACAATGCACTCAATTTCTAAAACTACCCCAACAAAGCCACCTACACACCATGGTTCCTGAAACCCTACTTACAAAATTCCCCCAAACCACACGTGAAATGATCCTTGTGCTACAATGTAAAACCTTAATCTGGTATGTGACATTTCCAATACCTACTCAAGGGACAGATTTGTCACCCCAAAGATACTACCCATTAGGAACAAACTCTGGCATCCTGTCAAACACATCACTGGCCCTTCCCCCAAATACAGTTTAACAACTGGATGAGTAACTATAATCACCCCAAGGTTCCAGGCTCCTGAAAGCAAGGGTTGAACTCCACTGGCTTGCAAGAGCCATAAGGCTTTAGCCTAATAAGTTCCTGTGCTGCTGTGAATGCTGTGACTCTAATCCTCCTATGGGATCCCCACACTCTTCATAAACCGTCCCCAACAGTTTTACCCTGCCCCACCACCTACCTCTTCCTTACTTGCCAACGCAATGTTCAGCTCCCATGCTACTTGAACACAGAGCTCTAACATGCCTTAATAAGGTGATTACTCAGACCCTCATTGTGCCCCATTAAAGTGGCAAGAACCTCCTTCCTATCAAAAAGCATCACCTTTCATATCCACTTTGCAGTCAACTGCATGATGCCTTCTGCACTTCAGCAATCTGTAAAGAAAAGAAAAACAACAAATTCTATGTGCACACATACCAAGAATTACTTAACATGGAGGCACTGACAAGAACCCTTGTCACCCCATCAAGCATTTGCCAAAACTCTGTACCAAAGTATGGGAACAGCCCCCCCTTTTCTTTTTTTAAATATTATGAATCATATCCCTTTGGACAAGAGTAATAGATGCTACATGCAGAAATAAGAGCTGATCTTGCCTAGCTTGTAATCACCCCAGAGCCAGCAGTCTAATAACTTCCTATGATCCTAAGATTGCTGTGACTCCACCCCACCTACCTGAACCCCATCCACAGTGACGTGCCTTAATGAGCACTAAATAAATACATTACCTGTAACCTCATCAAGCCCACTGCAGGAACCCAAACTCTTATCTATGGCCAAATGGCTGTTGCTCCCTTTACTATTGAATGCAAATGCTCAAAAGCAGGGACAACTTTCCAACATTGATCTAACATACTGAAACGGGTAGTAAAACAGATTGTACAACCAATTAACCTTGAAATCAAAATCTCAAATGCCTGTCCTTCTCTGGCTAGCAGTGTAAATCCTCTAGCAAAACTCAGCTTTGAAATCCACTTACTTCGGCCAGTAACTGTTGCCCACTTGAGCTCCCCATGTGTAACCTCCTCGCCCGCCACTGCTTCCATCATCTGCGAACTCACTGTGTAGCGCCACAACTGGTACTCATGACACCACCATCTACAAAGAAAAGGACAAAAGTAAATCCTCTAATATGTAAAGAGAAGGTTCCACCTTATACCCACCTATTCCAGATTATAGCAGTAGTGTTCCAAAACCCCCATCTGCAAGAAAGAAAAAAAGGACATATAAATCATATAAAATGCATAACGCACATTCAAAGCCTATCCTGCCAACCTCGGAGGGAATGTACCACCACCAAACACACTTATGACAAAGCAGCCATAACTGAAGCTAAGCGTTTAATAGCCCTATCAAATACCTAATATAAATTGTACTACCAATCGAGTATGTTACAACTAAACCCCACACATGAAGGGACATATCAATATCCACAAACCAGGGTAACCTTGTGATTCCATACCACATCCATTAGCACACTGTATAGGACAAGCTAACCTATATTGTAAAACCATCTGCCTAACTCTCAACCTTCCATTTCCAAATGAGGAACACTAGCCACCATAATGTAGAACCAAGAGACAAAACGCAGAAAACCTAATAATAGCTTACTAGCAGTTTAACTAGGAAGATAACTTCACCCAGACCTGATCTAATTTTCTTGCAATGTCACCCCAAGGGACACATGAGTCACCCAACTAATAATGCCTATCCAGACTTCTGCAGGTTATTCAGCCCATACCACATCAGGTAATCACAGGAAAGTTAAGACAAGAAGGCAGAGAGCCGATGAGTCCCGAATGGTTTTAAAATTACAAACTACATAAATGTTTCCTGATATGCTGTAATTCGGAGTTAGTTGTCTGGGTAAAATATGACCAACACATGCTGTCAAGCGTGTTCATAAATTATTCAGTTGGTTTCTTCTGCTCCTAAGTAAGCTCATACAGCCCTATTTACTTAAGCCAAATTACACCAAAATTAAACTACTACAAATGCCAGACCTCTAAAGTATATTTAAGCACTTTCAGTTTACTTGTCAAGGAACCTGGTCAAAACTATCAATAAAGGGGGGACACAGGCTCGTAAATAGGGACACTTTAAATGTTGCTCCTACAACCAAGAAAATTGATAGAAGTTATCTTTCTCATTAGTATAATTTTCTGACGTATATGAAGTCTAAAACTCAAATGTCAGTCATTATTTTCTGACTTCAACCCTCAGTTATTAGACCGGATTTGTCAACCAGTAATGTATTAGAAACGGGCCTGAAACATGAGAGGAGGAATGAACATTCTGCAAAATCTGTACAGCTAATATGTAGACTATAATGGCGAAAACAGTTCAAGCACCACCACTCATGCGTGGAAAGCAACCCTGCCTCAAAGCCCACAAAACTTGCTAAGGGAAACCACCACAGACCCCTGGCCATAACCCTCAACAAAATCCGGGACCACTCTAGCAATAATCATAGTTCATATGTTCATAGGTAGATACTAGGCATTTATAAGCCTAGCCAGAGTGTATTTGGCTTCCGCCTCCCTATTAGATTAGCCTACTGTGCCTCTGTAAAATAGGTCACAGAAGGTACCCTTTTAAGATTAGTTTACTGTGCCTCTGTCTAGCAGGGACACAAAAGAGATCCCAGGGGTGAATTTGTGATTTCCCATCCACGCGTCCAGATTTCGCTTGAAGAGGGTCAGCGAGAGGCTATGTCTAACATGAATTGGGATTCTATTCCAGAGTGAGGGGAGCCTCTGGGAAATGAATCTGTCCCTCCAGCATGTCCTATTTATTTTTCTGCTGAGGTTTAGGTCCCTGGAGCTTGTAGCTCTAAGGGACTTGGATTTTTTGAGGTGGAGCATGTCCATTAATTCTGGGTTTGACATGGCTTTGTACGTCAGGCATAGATCGCCTCTGAGTAGGCGGTAAGCAACTGAGTAGAGCTGGAGTTTCTTTAGTCGAGCTGCATAAGACATCTGTTTGTAGCCCATGATCCTCTTGGTGAGGTACTTTTGGGGTCTCTCCAGTTGCTGCAGGTGTCGGGTAAGGTACATCTCAAAAGGGGCATTGTATTCAATTATGGGCCTGATGAGTGATGAATAGAGGGGCACAATGACCTCTCTTGATCTAGATGCGAACCCTTTCGTGATAAGATGGGCTATATAGAAGGTGTTTCTAACCACTTTGGCAACATGATTATCAAAGGAGAGATTACTATCTACGTTGGTCCCCAAATCTCTAATTACTTCTTCCGTACTTAATGGATTACCACCTATGTGGTAATTTGTAGGCACCTTGTTTTTCCCAAAGGGGATGACTATGCACTTTTTAGCATTTAGCTTGAGGCCGTGGCTCTGGCACTAAGCATCCATCTCTGTGAGACCCTTTTGGAGGATGCTTGTGTCAGTTGGAGATTCGATTATGGCCCCCAGTTTGCAGTCATCTGCAAACTTTGTTAGCCATAATCCCCCCCGTGTTAGCCTGAACCTCAGAGAAGTGTATACCAAACAAGAGAGGTCCCAGAACTGAGCCCTGTGGGATGCCACTTGTAACCGGTTTGGATTCGGGCATGGCTCCTGCGATTCTAACCATGTGGGTTCTATCTCTGAGCCAGTTTACAACCCATCTTGTGATATAGGGGTTGATATTTAAGCTGGTAAGCTTATTTATGATGCCCGAGTGGGGTATTGTGTCGAAGGCTTTTGCGATCCAGGTAGGCTGTGTGGACTACTTTGCCCTCATCAATGGCTTTAGTAACTGTTTCAAAGAAATCAACTAGGTTTAAGAGGCACAATATACTCTTAACAAAGCCGAATTGGGTAGGGTCCAGTGTCTGGAGCCTCCCAATGTCTTTGTTTATGAGTTCCATGATAATACGCTCCATAGCTTTACAGACCAGACTAGTCAGGCTTATGGGGCGATAGTTCCCGAGGTCCGTTGTGGCACCACCTTTGTGGAGTGGGACTACTGTATCTGTACGCCATTCTTTGGGTACATATCCTGTAGTAAGGCTAAGTTTGAACAGTGACTTAATGTGAGGGTTCAGTTCTTCTTGGAGCTCGTGTAAGACACAGCCTGGGACACCGTCCGGTCCCATGGATGCTGTGTTTTTTGCTTTGGAGAGGGCAGCTTTCACCTGTGCATCTGTGATCAGTTGGGATAGGCATTTGCTCCTTTGGGGGGGGGGAGAAGTTTGCACTGAATCTGTCTGCCAGGATGTTGGCTATGTCTGTAGATTCAGTATATTTTGTACAGTTATGCAACAATTCAGAGTATATCTGGGAGTTTCTACCCATGTTCCTGACATAACTAAAGAAGGTATTGTGATTATCTTTAGTGTCTAGGGCAATTTTTCTTTCGAAACTGGCCTTTGATGATTTTATGAGGGATTGAAGTTTCTTGTTAATACTGATCAGAGATGCCTTCCCTTTTTGGGATTTTGCTCTGTCATGTAGTAGCTTCCTCCTTCTGTTGTATAGCTTATTTATGGCCAGGGTCCACCAGACCGGTCTCCTGTTTTTGGAGGAGTGAGTCTTGGTTTTATTTGGGATAGCATGATCCATGCATTCCTGCAGGTGCTCATAGAATGCATTTGTAAAGGATTCTGCGTATTGGGCTGTATTATCCTCTGGCCTGGGGGCTTTGAAGGATTCCACCTCAGTCTTGAGAAGTGCAAAGTTGGCTTTTGAGAAATTCTTTACAGTGATTTCCTTGGCTGGGGGTGGGGACAGGATATGGATGTCCCGGGAAATTTGTTTATGTTCTGATCTTACCAATGAGGGGTTTACCTCTGGTGTGGAACATAGAGTCCCCATGTTGGTGATGACCAGGTCCAATATGTTGTTCCCTCTTGTGGGAGTGGTGACCAGTTGTTCCATCGCATTAGAGTTTATAAATTCAAGGAACCATTGGGTGAGGGTGTTTGGGCTTGAGTAGTTTTCCCAGTCAATGTTTGGGTAGTTGAAGTCACCCAATGACATAGTGTTTGGAGAGACCTTCATATTCTCCAGTGTTTTCAGGAATGCCAAGTGGGGTTCCTGTAATAGGGAGGGTGTTCTGTAGCAGGCTACAAACTGAAAGGCAGTTTTGCCCATTGTTAGTTGCACATGGATGGTTTCCGATGCTTCGTGCAGTGCCACTAACCTGGAGGTATAGGTATCTTTGATGAATATAGATACTCCCCCTCCTTTTGTGCTTCGGTCCGAGTTTTTGGGCCGAAATGCATGGTATGAGTTATAACCTGGTAGTGCTGGGGTGCTCTCAGGAGCCTTGAACCAGGTTTCTGTTACTGCACAGACATCGATTTTCTCCATACTGAGGAGAGCCTCGAGTGCGTGCATCTTGAGGTTTAGACTTCTGGCATTGAGTAGCATTACCTTTAGTTTTTTTATCCTTGGGTTGTCTATGGAGGTGGGTTTGTCCTTTGAGCCTTGCCTGAAAAAGGCACTATGGGGGTGGCAAGAGCCTTGGCCAGTATATGAAAGCCTAAGGGTGATAGGTGCAAGCCATCCCTAGTGAAGCAACGTGGCTTGTCGAGCATGTCATCCCAGGCTGACAGACACTGGATCCCCTTTGAATGACACCAATACTTTAGCCAATTGTTGAAACTGATAATTTTATCTTCATACTGTGGCATCATTCTTGGTGAGGGAAAGATGCTACTCAAGGTCAGGGTCATACCAGCCTGGGCTACATGGTCAGAGAGCTCCTCTATGTCTCTTTTCATGTAGTCCATGGAGGTACATCTCAGGTCATTCACACCAGCATGGACAATGACGGAGTCATACTTGTACTTGCTTTGGAGTGACCTGAGTGCTTGCATTATGTGGCAGATCCTGGCACCCGACAGGCAGTTTACAGTGACCTTCTCCTTGTTCAGTCTGGTGAGCGGGACGTCAGTGTGCTGGACAATAGAGTCCCCTATAACAAGTGTATTTGGTGTGTTGTTTGGCCTTAAGGGCTGTGACTGTGAGTTACACTGATTTTGTGAGATATGTGATTCATGGGTATTGTTGAGGGGTGGCTGTTGCTTGGATATCTGCTTCAGAGGTCTTTGCTGTTTAGGCAGATTTTTATTTAGAGCCTCCGAGTATGTTTTTGTGTGTTTATGTGTAATACTTAAAATCACAAAAGTGGCTCCTTTTCTTCTCTTAGCGTTTTCTGCCCTTGGTAGGTGCTTCAGCAACAACTAGCAAGCCTGAAAAGACGCCAAAACCACGAGGCAGCCAGGTTTTAAGAGAGACAGATCAAGGAGTTTAGAATTGACCCAAAATGGCCAATAAAACTACAGCTTCTAGGTAGTAACCACTCCTCCAGGGACAGGCAGGCTGTTCAGTGTTAACCACTCCCACTGGTGAACACAGAGACTTCCCTTTAGCCCAAGCAAGCACTGGTCTTCTAGAAACTTCCAAAAAGTTCAGAACAGCAAATCTGTAACTGAACTTTCTTAACTTTCAGAAAGTGGGAAAAAAGCAAGATTTTTTTTTTCTTTTTGTTGTAGTTTAAAGGTAGCAGAGATACACAATCAAGTCACCCCGCTGACGAGCGAGGCCTGGTTCCCAACCCACTGAAAAATGGGCTTCACAGGGAGATGCCACGTGATCCCCCACCACCACCAGCAACTACCCTGCCATGCAAGAGGCCAGATAGCAAAGATCAAGCTTCAACCAACTAGGATGACAGCCACAACCCAATTAATGGAACTATTTGCCTGTAACATGCTACGGCAACAAGCATAAGCTAGGAGAAGTTACTTGGCAGCTTAAATGCAAGACCAATCCTCCCTCCTTACCTAAAAATGACAGTGATGGCTACTCTTGGGTAAGGAATACCTGTTAAATGAATACAAAGTGCCAATAAAAACACTCACAGTGATAAGTATAATAGTAATACTAAGATGTAGTCATGGCAACCTACTCTATTTCCAAAAACTCTGTGTTTTATTTAACCTCAGTGCTGACATCTCAACAACTGACCAATTTAACTAAAAGTCCACATTTTACCAACTAGAAACCACACTGAGCTCACAACTACCATTGAATGAGCTCATGGGTGAAAGGATTACTATTTATTTGAGAGGCACTGACCCTTCTTGCTTCCTCCTTACCTATACTGCATGATATCCATTTCTGGAGTGCCACTACCAAATCACCCACTCCACTCCAAAGTATTCAGCCTCCCCTTTTAATCCTAACCCACTGGAAACAGAAGAAATAAATTACAATTATCCCACTCTTCGATGCACATAGTTATTAAATCAATGCCTACCTGAGCCCTTACTACCAACTGGTCATCATGGACGTAAGCCTGCACTGTAGCAAGTTCACGTTAAAATGTGATTGCTTACCCAGCTACACTTGTCTAAACCTCTTAAGCCCCTCCCCATCCTTATCTCATTTTCTGCCAACCATCCAGCCTCCACTTAACCCTTTCACCTCCCCAACCCACTTAACTTCCACTAATATCAATCTAACCCTTCATGAAGATGTCTCGGGACAACTTGGTTTGTTGCCCAACTTCATTAGTTAGTTGGCATTTGTCACTTTCTACCTTAATAAAGAAACAGAACACCAAAGGACCTTTGACGACCTTTATTGGTTGAACATAAAGAAACAAATGCATCATGACTTTATAAAAGAAAAAAAAACAAACCTCGAGCAGCAAACCGTGCAAAGTTAGGAAAAACAAATCAAATATAAAACTAGGCACAGTTCCACAGCTGAAGTTAACTCCACACAAGCTCTGGTACTTAAAACAAATCAACCAAATTTAATAAGAGTAAGCGCTTTCACAATCAAAGGATTGTTTCATCAGACTAAGAAAAAATACATTACATCTCATTTAAAAATATTTGTTATTAATTAATCAACCAATCAGTATACAGCACATCACTAATTACTGAAATAGTCGCACACCATATCAGCATATCTTTATTTTCTTAAAGGTCTCCTTTTTAATTCTGGTTTTAATGGCACCATGTCATTTAAACCAGATCCACCATGTGCCCTCAGTCTAAATGATACAGAACGCAGTGAGACTAGGTGGATACTGAGACTAAAGGGACTATTTCAGAAATCCTGAATCCTGAAACAATCCTTTGATTGTGAAAGGGCTTACTCTTATTAAATTTGGTGGATTTGTTTTAAGTACTGGAGCTTGTGTGGAGTTTACTTCAGCTGTGGAACTGTGCCTAGTTTTATATTTGATGACTTTATAAAACATAACTTCATTTCTTTGCACATCATCAAAATCAAATGACCATCCATAAGGACAGCGTAACATCACTCTCCCTTGAATAAGAAGCTTCCTCCACCCACTCATTTATCCTCACACTTCAAACAGCGTTCAACCACTCACCTTCATCCCCAAACCTCGTTTCCATCCAAACCACCAGGTGCAAGCAGCATCCAAACAATCACTTTCACCACTTCAGGCTTCCTTCCTCCCAAAAATATACACCAAAGGGGGAACAGAAGAGGAACAAGCCTGTCCCTCTTCTCCGCCCATGTGCTTTTACCCAGTAAAACCACCATGACATCCAATAACAACAGGAGGGCTGGGAGGCCACCAAAATCACGCCAAAATGTGCCTCTAAAAGACAATTCCCAAACTCAGAAAACCCTAAGACCCTCCTCTTCCATAACTCCCTTCATCCTTCCACTAATTAACTCTTCCATGTCCTAACCGCATTGTAAAGCTTGCCTTTACTGTCTAACTTTCTAACCGCAACCTTCCCATACCTGCTCATCTACACCCGCCCCTCCCCATAAAGATGTCCTGTGACAAATCTGTCTGTTCCAAACATTATTTGTCATGTTCCATTTTAATAAAGAAACAGAACACCAAAAGACCTTTGATGACCTTTATTGCTTGAACATAAGGAAACAAATGCATCATGACTTTAGTAAACATAACTACCTTTCTTAGCACATCATCAAAATCAAATGACCATCTATAAGGACAGCATAATACCACTCACCCTTGCTGAATAAGCAATGTCCTCCACCTGCTCACTTATCCTCACACTTCAGGCAGTGTTCAGCCTCTCACCTTCATACCAAAACCTCATTTCCATCCAAACCACCAGGTGCAAGCAGCGTCCAAACACTCACTTCCACCACTCCAGGCTTCCTTCCTCCAAAAATATACACTAGAGGGGGAACAGAAGAGAGATAAACATGTCCCTCTTCTCTGCCCACCAGCCTAACTCAGGCTATTCCCTCTCCTAACTCCAATCTTTAACCAACCCCTCCAAAAACAATCCCAGATTCAAATTAAATAAGTTGAGACCAAAATCACAAAGATGGACCCCATCCTCCCTGAAACACATAGGGTCACTGTCAGCAAACTCGTTATGCTGTATAGTGCATACTACCACGGACCTCAACTTCTTTGCCAGCCTAAAGTTTACAAATGTCTGCACTCTCTCAACTGCGGAAAACTTCCTGACATTCCTCCAAGTCAAACGAGGAAGAATCTCCGACCACACTAAGCACAAACCTGGGTATAACTTCGTTAAAGCTAAGAAATCTTCCCTTATCTGATAATCCAACTTACACTTTGGTGTCAAACCCAGATTGTTACTTGCCAGGTGCACCAGCAAGATTCGAGAAAGCCCCACTTAAGTATGTATCACTGTAAATCTGATTCACTCACCCCTCTCTCATCTATTGGTCCCTCGGTGAGGTCAGCTACAGGTCTGAAAACTACCACTCCTGTATTATCCAGCCTCTGACCCTCCCTACCTGGAGCTACCTGTGGTCACATCCCTAAGTGGGTGTACCCCTCCAATATAGAACTGTTGAAGTATGTCCTGCTTAACCTGAAAAAGTGTTAACTAATTACCTGTACTGAATCTGTTGCTCAGATGGTGGCCAATTCCCCTATATACCAGTAAACCGATTCCCTGTTCTCTACTCCATATCCTATCTAATCACCGTGTCTCCTTTCTCCCCACTTTTTCTGCCTACAGTGCCCTCCTCCTTCTCTCACAACTTAACAGTTGCCATATCTTACCTGATTACACAGATTGTTTCTCAGTTCTCCCTGAGAAGCTTCTCTGTGGGTGTAACACCTAAATGGTGCCCTGTCCCTCGGCTCTACACTGATCGCTACTGCACTTTCCTTTCTGCTGCTGTCCTCCTTCTTACTGCTCTCCCCGCCCCTTATCTTTTCCTTCCCTGCCTCTATTAACACTAAAACTCCCTCCTGTTACCTAGGATTGATCCCAGACACTTTTTTTGGACATATCCATTGGATATGTCAGGTTTCCCATAATCCTTTGTGGTTATTTAAACTTTACACGGCACTCCTGCACCATCTTTATTCACTCACCCCTCTCTCATCTATCAGTCCCTCGGTGAGGTCAGCTACAGGTGAGCCTACATTAGTGATGTTTAACTGAAACAACTGTGTGTAATCTTTATGCAACTTTAGTGGTCTTCTGCTTTATGTCTGATAACTAAATGCTGTGTCTTAAGCTGCAATAGCAAGTAATATTTTGCACTGTTTTCTTTTCAAAACTGTAGTCCTCACATGCTGTGTTTATCTTTTGGGTCCCTTTGGCATATTAATTTACCTTAGCATGCTTTTGTTTAATTCTGAACACCTAGATATAGTTGCATTGCATTTTTGAATGAACCTGAACACTGAGTTTGAAGTACAGAGCCCCTCCAGTGGCATAACACCTCCGGAGGCTCCGTCCTAACTCATACCTGCTATATTTTGTTTTTCCCCTGCTTTTTTCACCAGAGTGTTCCAGCGACTGTGAATGTAGCCCCTGACCAGAGTCAGGCTTACCATTTTACCTCCCAAGCTTGGTTCTGACCAAGCGACAGCAGGGTTGGATTCCTGGCAGTGTATGGTACACATAACTCCTACATAAGGTTTGGCTGATGCTTTCAAGTATGTCCGATCTCTTTGCCTGACTTTTTGTTATATATATATATATATATATATATATATATATATATATATATATATATGTATATTACATGATTTAAGTCCCTTTGTGCAGTCGGCACTGAAACTACATAGATACGCCTAGCTAATGTATAAAAGCATGCCCGAATGCCCCACTAGCCTTTGCTACAGATCCTAAATGAATTCTAAGTCCTATTGTGCTATTGGCATTTTAAACTACATAGACTTGTGTGTGATGGCCGTGCACTCATGTTAAGCACACCTGAAACCTAATCGCATATCTAGAAGCCATGTCCCACGTGGCACTTTGAGTGCTAGATAGAGGAAGGTGGTTTCTCTGTAGATGGTGCTCTGCTTTAAGAACCTTCACTTCCCTTTTTGTTTTAATCAAGTGTCTATCGCTTTTTGGCTTTAACTGCATACTACAAAGCTTACTATTCTTAATTCACTATATTTTCCCATATGAGACACATTTTTACCAACTGAAGTTGTGCTAAATAGTTTAACTTAACACTTATTCCAAGTCTGATTTCACTATATCTAAAGCTGATTGTTTGGGCCACTCTATACCTGTAACTGTTTAATTATTATGAGATTGCATTGTTTTGGCCTGCTGAATTACATACTACCTGTCTAGTCCTGCTGTTTATAAATGATTATTACTTATAGAGTACTTTATCTGCATAAATGTAAATAATTGTATTTTAAAAACTGTTTTTGCTGCATTGTCTCTCCTCCCTTTTTTCACTCCCTAACTCCTACCCCCTCCTATATCTCCCAGTCTTACTCCACTCACTGCTATCACCCACCATACTCACACCTCCACTCCATCCCCCTCACCTATATCTTCTCAGGGTTGCCTGCATTTGCCTTTTCACTTTTATTCTTGCCTGCAAACATCTCTCTACACTTCATAATACTACACATGCAATTGCCCCGTGTATTATTAGCATTCACTAGCCTGTGTCTTACTCCCCTCTTAAGAGCCACATACCTCCCTAATCCTTTATTTCTCTTTGTGTTTTTGTAGGTCAGAAAACTACCACTCCTGTATTATCCAGCCTCTGACCCTCCCTACTTGGAGCTACCTGTGGTCACGTCCCTACGTGGTTGTACCCCTCCAATGTAGGATTGTTGAAGTATGTCCTGCTTAACCAGAAAAGGTGTTAACTAATTACTTGTACTGAATCTGTTGCTCACATGGTGGTCAATTCCCCTATATACCAGTGGACCGATTCCCTGTTCTCTACTCCATCTCCTATCTAATCACCGTGTCTCCTTTCTCCCCACTTTTTCTGCCTACACTGCTCTCCTCCTTCTCTCACAACTTAACAGTTGCCATATCTTACCTGATTAAACAGATTGTTTCTCAATTCTCCCTGAGAAGCTTCTCTGTGGGTGTATCCCACTCCGTTCGCCCTCTGGGCTCACTCCGCTCTCCTACCCTGCCCCCAATTCCCACCTGCCCCAGCATGCCTACATTTATTCTTCCCTTACTCCTCCCACTCAGCACAATTATCCAATCATAGTTTTGTCCTCATCACCCCACCCCCTCTTACCCCTCCCACTAATACACATTACTGTCCCCTGCACTTCTCCAATCATAGTCGCCTCCTCTTCTCCTTTTTAAACAAAGATAATCCTATCTCTTTCTTTACCTCTCCACTCTAATAGCCAGTTCCTTTCCTCTGAGCTACTCCCATTAATAAACTCCTTGTCTAGACATGCTCTCCCTAATACTCCATACCCTCCGGGCCCCTTGTTTCCTTTTGTACTCCTAATTCCCCTTTACTATGCTAGTCCTTACTCCTCCAAAGCTCCCCCAATCCTACCTTCAACTCAAACTATCCCATACACTCACGTTCAACCACATTCATACACTCATTTCCCTTCTATCTCCTCTTCTCTTACCCCACCTAACCCACTGCACCTTTTCTATCCCAAACTCTTCTCCACCACACCTAAAACTCTTACTCCTAAACTAATGCTAGCTCCATCCAGTGTCCTACTATATAAACCCAAATGGCTAAAATCCTGCAATGACCTAGCCTTAGCTGGAGATATTCATCCCAACCCTGGTCCTTGTCCCACTATAAACAACTCCTTCCCCCCACCCCCTTCTTCCTCTTCCTTCTCCCACAATACTCTTAAGTTCTTCACAATCAATGCTGAGAGCGTCAACAACAAAGTACACCAAGTACAAGCTTGGATAAGTCATAACCAACCTGACATCTTAGCCATCTCTGAAACCTGGCAAAACCCCCATATTTCTGACTCTGAAATCCTACCGCCTGGTTTCCATTTTCTCAGAAATGACTGATTAAATAAAAAAGGTGGTGGCTCTGCTCTAATCTACTCTAATCTTCTTACCTTAATCCCCTTTCAAATTCCAACCCCACAATTCAAAAATACTGAACTAACAGTCTGTCTTCTAATAATGAATAAACATAAGAATATCTGCATTATTGCCCTATATATCTCTCCAGGTGACAACATCTCTACCCTTGAAGATATTCTTCAATGGGCCTCAACTGAAATTAATTATGAAACTTACATTCTAGGCGACGTTAATATCGATTGGAATAAAATCAACACTCCCTCTCCCTCCCTATCCATTAACCTCTACAACTTTACCCAAGTAATCCTCTCTATCACCCGACCTAACAAATTACACCCCCTAGGATCTATTACAGACTGGATCCTAGTCTCCCATCCAAATAAAATAATTCACTCTGGCACTATCCCGGACACCTTTAGCAACCATCACCTTGCTTTCATTTATCGCTCAACTACCTCCACCCCATATACGCACCATTACATTCCCACTCGCAATCTTAGCAACTTTAACCCTATAACTTTTTCATATATTTTCAAACAAATGAACTGGCAAATCCTAAATACCCTTCCCCTTGACAAAGCTTTAGAACATTTCAACTCTGTCTTCCTAGACACTCTTAACTCCCTAGCCCCACTAAGAAACAAAATAATCAAAGCTAATCCTGCTCCCTGGCTATCCAAAGAAACAAAACAAATCATCCGTCAGAGAGACAAATCCTGGAAGCTTTACCAAAAGAATGAAATACCCATTACCCTGCCCCACTACACCCAACTCCACAACCATGTAAAAACACTAATCACCATGGACAAGAAAACCTACTATAGTAAGCTCCAATCCAATAATAATAAAAACCCTAAACAATTCTGGAAATCAGTTAATTCCCTTCTCCATCCAGGCTCCAGGAATAATCCCTGCCCTGACCCAAGTATAACTGACCTTGAACAAAGCTCACATGTTAACACATTCCTTATAGAAACTATTGCTGACCTAATCAAAGCTTTCCCAAACAACAATCCACATGTCCCTCATTCTTCACCTTCCAACAACCCTAATAACATTCCCCTTATATTTGAGCTCAAACCAGTCTCAACTAATATTATAAAAAGGCTCCTAGCCAAACTAAAACTATGCTCCAGTGCCCCTGATAATATACCCTCCTTCCTAAAATGTGCTGCTGATGGTATTGCACTCCCAATCAGCATCTTAATAAATAGATCTTTAAAAGAATCATATATACCCAAACTCTGGTGTTCAGCCTACATTCTTCCTCTTCACAAAGGAGGCAAAAACACCAATTTTCTAATTTCCGCCCCATTGCCCTGCTCTATCCAATCTCCAAAATTCTAGAAAAATGTGTCCACCACCAACTTATGCCTTTCTTGACCCAGAATCAACTCCTTACACCTACCCAATATGGCTTCCACCCTGGCCATAGCACTATAACTGCCCTACTCTCCTTCCTAGAAACAGTCAACCAAGTCCGAGATTGCAGACTCCTAGTATCCACAGTTCTCCTAGACCTCTCTAAAGCATCTGATACCATTTCTCACAAACACCTTCTCCATCATCTCTCCAACCTTCATCTCCCCCCAAATACTTTATCCTGGCTCTCCAGTTACTTGTCAGACAGATCTCAAGCAGTCAGATGGAAGAACCTCACCTCTTCCTTCTTACCAACCCCCACCTGTGTACCTCAGAGGTCCATCCTTGGTCCTATGCTTTTCAACATCTTCATTAATAACCTTCACACTACCATCTCTGACACAACAGTTATCCAATATGCAGATGACTCAACTTTAGTCTGTGCTGCCTCCAACCTTCCTGAACTGCTAACTAAAACCCAAGCTGCATTTTCTACCACTGAGAACTGGATGCACCAAAACCACCTCTCTCTCAACTCAAATAAATCAAAAATACTACTTTTCCCTTCCTCCAGGGCTTTCTCTTATGACAAAAATGCATTCAAAGTCCTTAGCCAAACCAACTCAACTATAGAAGCGGTCTCTTTTGCAAAACTTCTTGGTATTACTATAGACAAGCACCTCAAGTTCGATATCCACATTCAACAAAATATAAAGAAAACCCACCAAACATTAGTTATGCTTTATAGGAATAATGTCTTTCTCTCCAACTCCACAAGGCGTACCCTAGCAACTACTTACCTTCTGCCATCCTCATTATACGGAGCCCCTCTTCTAATTAACCTGACTTCTTCCATCACCGCTAAACTTGAAAATTGCTATAATAAGATCTCTAAATTTGCCACCAAATCCAAAAACTCTACCCATCATTGCCTTACCCTACAATCTTTGAACTGGCTAGAACTCTAACCACCTAGACTACTTACAACTTACCACTGCTCAAAAACTTGTATTTCACCCAGCTAAATGCACAGCCCTAACAAACATTCTTCCCCCATACATACCAAATAGAACTCTGAGATCTGAACACCAAAACTTAATTTCTATCCACAAACCCAAACAACCTGCCGGCCAGTTTCTCTTCTCTTTCTCGCTAGGCAAGAAATGGAACTCTTTCCCTCCCTCACTTAGGACTATATCAAACTCAGAAAACTTAAAACCCAGCTTTTCTCATACCTGTCATCCAAATGGAAATGTTCCTGCTATCACCCTACCTAAATGCTATTAAAGAAATTCCCCAAGGAGTTCTTTATTCCTTGTTCCTAACCTCTCTCTAACTCATATTACTATTCTCCTGGAAAGGACTCAAGCTCTCGGTAACTGACAACTCTCACTTGATTTCAAATTTGTATATAATGTAAATAGCAAATTACTTCTACTGACTGAATATAAAGTGTATACCTTATTTATTTTGAATAACTGCATGTAAACCGTCACCTCTCTACTAGTATAAGAATGTAAGAACCCTTAGATCTTTTACTATGAAGACAGTTGATCATGCTCGCTATGAATGCTAACATCTGTAAACTGTGCTGTATTCTAATTTCTATAAACTGTGCTGTATGCTGTACTTTTTATAAATATGCATTACTTACTGTATTGTTATTGTATATGTATTATTTACTGGACCTTTTATAATTATGTAACCCTTACTGTATTACTTATGGAGCTTTTCTCCCTGGGTATTCACTGAAAATGGGCTCTTTCGGGCCCAGTGGACTTCCCCGGTAATCAAACTGAAAATAAAATAAAAATAAAATAAATAAATACCTGAAACAGCCAGTTCCAGTTGAGCCCTCTAATGCCATGCCATGTGATTCTTCAGCCGATCTGCTATAACCCCAACTCTGAACCATTACTCCTAACCGCAGCCCTCTTTGCTGCCCATTACATGTACGAATGCTCTATGTTGAAAATCCTTTTGCCTAAAAAAAAAAATTAATACTAGAATAAAAAACACCATCCCTTATCTAATATAAGTCAAAAAGGCATTAGAAGACAGTCACCCTGCCCTTTTAATGATTTCGATCGAACTACCCACTCGCACCAAATCTGGCGCTCTACCCATCCTAAAAGAATGAGTAGACAATATCTCCCCATCTAAGCCTTACTACAAAAAGACCTTCTCATGACAGAAATCAGCTGTCCACCTGTTATCACCCTACCTTCTTTTTACTGGAAAACTAAATCCTGTGACCTTCCTTTATGAGCTGCTAACAATCTCCTTGCCAATGCCACTGGACTCATCTGTTCCAACCTGTCCTTCATTAAATCTATTTGCGCACCCTTGCCTGCCTGATCACTCTTAGATGACCTTAATCAAATATGAACTGCTCCAGGCAGTAACATAACATCATTCCAAACCAATGACCCCAACATCTCTGACACCCTAAATGCCCAAAAGTACATCCAAACACTCAGTGTTCCTCTCACTATGTGATTAACCAATTCCCCAAACACCCTACACAAACCTTGTAGCAACACCTTTAAAACCTGCCTTGTCACCGGCCAATTCTTGCCCCTGTTCACATCTTCCTCACCACCCCATCCCTTCAGCACTCACCCCACTGTCCAGGATTTAGTAAAATCCTTCAATCTCACCATGCAAGCAAACACACTAATAGGTTCATAGGCTCATAGGTTGGTACTAGGCTATCGGCCCTAGGGCCTATACAAGTCTAGCCATAACATATCCCTGGCAATTTCTTCCTTCACTATTTACTGCTTCCAAGTCCACTTTTACCGATTTTACCACCTTGCTCTGTGCCCTAGCCTCAGCTAAGCATCGCAATAGCAACTTTTCTGACCACACACTTGCCTCCTTCAGTAACTGCATAACAAACCAGTCAAAGTCATGCAACTCCCTACTGTAAGCCTTCCTGGTGGAAACCACCCAAGAATGCTGCACTAGCCTCCCGATCACTGCAGCCCAATCTGCCACACCTCATCAGGCACCAACATGGGGTCCTCTGCTGCCATCGGGACCAACTGCTGAAACCTGGAAAAGTTAAAATGAAACAGGCTGTCAGCAGTCTCATTCCCACCCCTGGTACATGTACACCTGTGAAGGAAAAATTAATCAACAAACTTTGCAAAACCAGTTTATGCAATACCAATAATAAATGTTCAGACTTAGCCATCTTAACCTGTAAAACTCACACAACTGCAACATTGTCAGAATTAAAAACAACCCTCCTGCCCCTGAAACGTTCCTTCCACACAACTGACGCCTCCCAAATCAGCATCAGCTCCAAAAGGCAACATCCTGCTTCCATTCCTCTGGCCATTTAGGTGGACATGGTACCGCAAACCACTGTCCTGCAAAAAGCACCCCCATACCCAGGCCTCCTGCCACATTAATGAACAGCTATAGATCTCCTTGGCCTACCCAATCCCTCTGCCAAAAAGTAATGCCATTAAATTGCTCTAAAACTGCAACCACAAAGTTAAATCCTCATGAGTTTGGCAACTCTCACCCATTTGTGCTTACTTTTGCCCCCCCCCCCAACAAGAATGCCACCAACTTACAAAAGGCCCATGCCGGATGAACCGCTTGACAGGCAAAATTCAATAGCCCTAAAGTTCCATATCATCCCTCACCCACACCTTATCCCTAGCCTTCATCCAAACTATCTTCTCTCTTAGCCTAGCTACTTTCTCCCCTGGTAGGCAAAATAAACCCTGCTCCACATCCACACTCAACCCCAGAAAATCTAATACTTTCGCCGGACCCTCCAACATGTGGGTGGCCAATGGAAACCCCGGTTCCTCACACATCCTCAAAAACTCATGAATAGCCATGACCGCTCCATCATTCCCTTCAACTACATGCAAAAAATCATCCAAATAATCCACCACTCTTTGCTTATCCACCTGCTGTTGCCATATCCAATGTAAAGCCTTGCTAAACTTTTCAAAAGTGGAACAAGCCACTGAACATCCCATTGGCATGGCTTTGTCATAATAAAACTTGTCCCCTACCACCATGCCCAACAACAGCCAATCCTCCTCTCATACCAGCAAAAGTCGAAAGGCAGACTTGATGTCCACTTTAAGCAACCATGGGTTTTCAAAGCCTCTAATGGTGCAGATCACATCATCCAATGACCCCGTAACTCACCATGGCCTCCTGTACCAGAATGTAGTCATTGACAGACTTCCCTTTAGGGTAAGACAAATGGTAAATCAAATGAAATTCCCCTGGCTTCTTTTTAGGAACCAACCTCAAAGGCAACACCTTAAAACTGACAAACGAGGGGCTATCAAATGGGTCTAATAACTGGCCGGCCCATTGGTCCTTCTCAACAAAGGCCTTCAAAATATCCTCCCTCCCCTGCAATGACCTCATATTTTTTCACACTATTCCATCACCCACCAAGTTTGACTTAATAGAAAATGCCTTCTAAAAACCCTCAATCAATTCTCCTGCCACTGCTGGCTGTGGGTATTCCTGCAGGACATGCACCTTAATAGGTGAATGTGACACCAAGTCATTCCCTTGCCCCCCAAAAAGGCCCCCCCTCTCTACCCATGAAAAGTACCCCTACCACATACCCCTTGCAACCTTGGAGATGGTCCCCCTAATCTCATCTGTCCCACTAAGGATGATGTTTGCCTCACTAATTGGCCCTCACACCTACCACACTGCACTGCTGGGTGACCACCCAAGCACTTCAAACAAGCGTGTGAGAATCTGCATGCCATCCAAGCACATCTCCCAGCATCGAAAGCCCACCATACGCCAACACCACCTTCTCCCACCTTACTCCCTCTACCACCAACATTGAAGCTGTCCATCATAGTGAAGAGCCATATATCGGGGATGTCTCATCTCCCAACGCATAAACCTATCAACCACCTTCCTCTTGTGAAATGTCTGATCATACCACAGCCAAGCATTCCTAGCCTGTATCCTTTACACCACCTGTATTGTCAAAAAGAAAACCAAGAGAGGAAGGGTCAAATCCCTATCCTTCTTTAACCATACTGCCATATAGTAAACAAATCGCAAAACTCAATTCTCCCACATTTTCAGCCACATTTTTCCCACTCGCCTTCGACCAAGGGCCACGAGGACTGCCAACAGGTCTTTCCCATTCACTGTCTTGGCTTCCAGCAAGCACTGAACACCATCTGCATCAATTAGCTCAAAGATATCCACGTACTCTCCTTTCCAATTTTTTTCCTTTACAGTAAGTTGTATGCGAGGACTTAAAAAGACTGGTGCACCCTCCTGTCCCAGCACCTGCATAGCCAACCAGTCACCAGGTCGCATCCCAAAATCTGACCCTACCTCATCTAAATAAGGATCAGTCTCTTCCCCCAGTGATGAAAAACTACCAGTGATGGCTGGTCTGTCCCTACCAAAAACTGCTCCCCAAAACCATAATCCTGTACCACCAAGTGCTATAGACTCCTAATGCCACCCCTCGGATCCTCCGAAGATGTGGGCAAGCTGCTAACCCTGTCACCCAATCTATGGCTCTCTCACCCCCCTACCCTGTGCTACCCCTGCCCCATCATCCTCCCCAACAGGAACTGTAGAATCATTACCTGGTGGAGCAGCAAGTGCTGAGTCCAGTGTTGAGACCTCTGCTGTCTTCTCCTCGGCAGGCTGCAACTGGCATGTTTGCTTGCCTCTGGCTGCCTGTTTACCCTTCAATGTTACCTATCTCTTACAATTGTTGTGGCCCTGCATCCTTGCCATCGTAGTGCCACCGTTTGGCATTTCTTGGAACAGATCCTTCTCCTGGACCACAGTGTTCACCCACTTCTGCTGTAAAGCCTGGACATCAACCATATTGCCTCTGGATACCTGAAATGAGATAAGAACACTGTAAGTAAATGAGTCATGAGGGGGAAAAAACACTGCTGCTTATTTCCTCCACTATGAACTCACGCATGCATCCCATCTCAATACCTTTATTCAACCAGAGTCAAGTATATGCCTGATGGTAAAACACCAGATTTAAATAGAATACCTCTACCAAGCATTAAAGCCAGGCCATTACCAGCTATAACACACTGCATTAACCCAGCAAGCTACACGGCCCACCAATCCCTTCACTAATCTAAGTATCTGTAGACTGTGAGTATCCCCCTTTAACTTGCATCAGTGAAATAATCAGCTTCCCATTGGACCACTACCACTCCTCTCTTGAGCGTGTACAGTAGTATCAGTTCTTTCTTTTTTTTTTTCTCTTGCCTGGTGCAGTTAAACTTGCAGTATACTAAAAAAGGGGAGTGTGAAGGATGGCATGCAAATGGATTGTGATTTAAATACTGAAATCATGGTCCTTCAGTCAAGCAATTCTTGTTCTTTCCATCAACTATCGTACCACATTTTAGAGGTCTAGTGATGGTGTAATCAGGCTCACGTTTGATGGGCATGGGATAAAAACAGAAATCCCACCATTTTCAATACAAACTCCTGACATAATGCATCACATGTACAAACACTTTCCATAGTACATTTTATGTAGCATTATTTATTACTTTAACAAGGATTGCCCACTAGAAGGCAAACAGAAGTTTGGAATAATTATCTTAAAGCCTAAGGTAAAAGATATCCCTTGCACACTGTTAACTGTGGAGTCCTCAGCTATACTTTCTGTTTTAGCTTATTTAAACTCAGATAGAGATTTTCTTTGTACTAATCATAAAGCGAATCAGGCACTACAGGGCATGTGTCGAAGCAGCTGTTACATGCAGGTCCTCATGCCCGCGAAAACACCACAGTTGGTCTCCTGTCATTCACTGCCCAGTCCTACTGACCACCAACAGGAGGAATGCTCAACATGCCTCAAGCCCCACAGAGTAGTCAGTATGATTTGTTTTTATTTATTTATATTTTAAAACACTACTGAGCATGCGTAGAAGCCACTGACACCACCACAGAGCTGAGAACCGAGAATGAGCCAGCCACTGGCTCCTTGAACTCCACCATGTCCACTCCACTCAAGACTACCAACGATGCAGAAACCAACAACCCTAATGTGGAGATAAGCTTAATTATCCAGAGTGAAACACAGCACAACTGCCAGGAACTACAAAGAGCAAGCTGCATGCAAATAAGAGTGATGGCTAATGCTAAATAATTCAGCAGTTAATTAAGCATTTGTTTAAAACAGAGGTTAAATCAAACCCTGTACTGTGCAATTGTGAAGTAAAGACCTTAATCACTAATACAACCCTGCCCTCCCTGGGCACATGGGATGCATGACCACTATCACAATGAGTGATTTAACTTGCAGGGAACTCAGTTAACGCTTCTTACATCTCATGGCCTCCTTAAGCAAGGGGTCAGCTAGTATTCCCTAAATTATTGAATTTTGCTACCGGGTTATGCCAACAACTCTCGCCATCCCAAAGATCCCAAAGTCCTCCCTCTCAGAAAAGAATAAAAAAAAAGGGAGGCGAATTATATTCTTATATTAAATTAGAAAATCTGTACTTACCCTTCCTTTCTCAATAATCACCCAAGTCCTACCTTACTACCACCACATCAGGTCATCTCGGACATGATCCTACACTCAACAAAATCATCCAAAACGTGCCTCTCAAAGAAAATTCCCAAACACAAAAACCCCCAAGACTCTCCTCTTCCATACCTCACTTTCCCCCTTCATGTTCCCACTGATTAACCCTTCATTGTCCTAACCGCATTGTAAAGCTTGCCTTTACTGCCTAACCTTTTTAACCCCATCCTTCCCATACCTGTTCATCTACACCCTTCCCCCATCCTCTCCCAACTAAAGATGTCCCCTGACAAATTTGTCTGTTACAAACATCATTTCTTAGTACCGATTTGACACTACAAAATAAAAATAAATAAATAATGCAACGTCGATACCTGTCACATAAAAAGCTTTTCAAATCCTTAAATAAAAGAAATGCTGTACAGCCCCTGCTGTTCTGCAGAGCCAAAGTCAATTTATTAGAAATCCTAAATAAATGTTCTTCATAAAAAAAACAAATAAAACACTAAGCACTTCTATCTCGTATTCTTTATTGGAGACTTCTTCAGCTTGTTTCCTTGCATGCAATGTTCTCATTTGGTTACTCTAATAATTTGTTGACATTTGTTATAACTAATTCAAAGTTGACGTATTTCTAGGCATTCCTGCAACGTTGCCAAGTCTTTTCTTACTTTATTTTTCCTCTCGTACATAGGTTCATAGGTAAGTACTAGGCTATCTGCCCAAGGGCATTTATAAGCCTAGCCAGAGTGTGTTGGCTTTTGCCACCCCCTTAGATTAGTTCCCTGTGCCTCTGACCAGCAGAGCCATTAGTTCCCTGCACCTCTGTCCAGCAGAGCCACTGCAGTGATCCCTGAGGTAAATTTTCTGTTTCCCATCCATTCGTCAAGGTTTCTCTTAAAGAGTGCTAGTGAGGGGCTCTGCCTGATGTATATTGGAATCTAGTTCCAAAGCATGTGGAGTCTCTGGGTCAGGAATCTATTTCTCCAGCACGTCCTATTTATCGTTGTGGTAAAGTTTATATCCCTAGAGCATGTAGGTCTCAGGGATTTGTTTTTATTTAGGTGGAGCATATCCATCAATGGGTTGGACATGACCTTGTATGTCAAGCAGACATCACCTCTGAGTAAGCGGTATGCAACTGAGTGCAGCTGGAGTTTCTTTAGTCGGGCTGCATAGGTCATCTGTTTGAGGCCAGTAATCCTCTTGGTGAGGTACTTTTGTGGTCTTTCCAGCTGTTGCAGGTGTCTTGTAAGGTACATCCCAAATGGGGCGTTGTATTCTATAATGGGTCTAATAAGTGATGAGTAGAGAGGCACAATAACCTCCTTTGTTCTGGATGAAAACCCTTTTAAGATTAGGTGGGCCACATAGAAGGATTTTCCTACCACCTTGGCAATATGATTATCAAAGGAGAGATTGCTAGATCCATTATTACTTTTTCTGTATTTAGGCTATCAGTATCTTTTGCAAACCAAATTGTCTATCTATCTATCTATCTATCTATCAATCATCTATCTATCTATCTATCTATCTATCTATCTATCTATCTATCTATCTATCTATCTATCTATCTATCTTCTCTCTGAAGTGGAGATCAGAAAAAGAAAAACAGAATTATGTCATCCTGAACTTGTATTTTTAGTTTTCATAAAAGGTTATTCACTTTATTCCATTGCCCCACAGGAGTTTAACTTTTCCCTCTGTAGCCCACTCAGCACCTGCTTATTTTATTTGCCAGACTTTAATATTTATTCAGTGGAACAATTCAAGAATCATAAATGGCAATGTGTACTTCTTTAAAACATAAATATCAGTCACATCTGATAAATGTTTTAGCTAATATAGTCACCTTAACAGAGAACATTTTTCATTCTGACAAGATGAAAGTGCTTAAGCACTCTTTTTAATAAAGTTAAGGTGTCCCTTCCAAAGCCCTCCATTTTTGTTGCAGAAGTGGTACTCTGTTTAACATATAGACTATGTAGGCCTTGACACCATAGGCTCTATCAACACTGTGTAACTATTTGTTGTCATTCTCTCAACCCCGTCCTCCACAAGGGGAAGACAAGATACACAACCATTGTACACATTGTGGTGGTGTTGATTTTTTTCTCTTCCTTCTCTGTTTTCCTGTCCTTTTTGCTTGCGTTCTCCTTTCTAGGGTGATAATTTTCTTTATGCAGCATTGCAATACTACTTGTCCTGCTCCATCCACCCTCTGCATCGAGGCTTATCTGTATGTAGAGTGATGCTATTCATAGGTTCATAGGTTCATAAGTTCATACTAGGCTATCTGCCCTAGGGCATTTATAAGCCTAGCCAGAATGTGTTTGGCTTTCGCCACCCATTTTAAATTTATTTTGCTATGCCCTTTTTTGAGGTTAGTATACTGTGCCTCTGTCTAACAGTGACACAGAAGTGATACCCGGGGTAAACCTGCGATCTCCCATCCACTCATAAAGATTCCTCTTGAAGAGAGTCAATGAGGGACTCTGCCTAACCTGGACTGGGATTTTATTCCAGAGTGAAGGGAGCCTCTGGGTTATGAATCTGTCCCTCCAGCATGTCCTATTTATTTCAGTGCTGAGGTTCATGTCTCTTGAGTGCGTAGCTCGATGGGATTTGGATTTTCTGAGGTGCAGTATGTCCATTAATTCCGGGTTGGACATGGCTTTATATGTCAGGCACAGATGGCCTCTGAACAGGCGGTATTCCACTGAGTAGAGCTGGAGTTTCTTTAACCGGGCAGCATATGGCATCTGTTTGAGCCCATTGATCCTCTTGGTGAGGTACTTGTTGCTGCAGGTGTCTGGTAAGGTACATCCCAAAAGGGGCATTGCACTCAATTACAGGCCTGATGAGGGATGAGTAAAGAGGCACGATGACCTCCCCTGATCTAGATGTGAATCCCTTCATGATTAGGTGGGCTATATAAAATGTTTTTCTAACCACTTTGGCCATGTGGTTGTCAAATGAGAGATTGCTATTAACTTGGGTCCCCAGGTCCCTAATGACTTCTTCTGTACTTAATGGATTACCACCTATGTGGTAATTTGTGGGAACTTTGTTTTTGCCAAAGGGGATGACTATACACTTTTTGGCATTTAGCTTGAGGCCATGGCTCTGGCACCAGTTGTCTGTTTCTATGAGGCCCTTTTGGAGGATGCTTGTGTCGGCTGGAGAGTCAATTATGGCACCCAGTTTGCAGTCATCTGTGAACTTGGTCAGCCACAGTCCTTCCATGTTGGCCTGTACCTCCGAGAAATATATACCGAACAAGAGAGGTCCCAGGACTGAGCCTTGTGGGACACCACTTGTAACTGGTTTGGAGTCTGACATGGCTCCAGCAATTCTAACCATGTCGGTTCTGTCCTTGAGCCAGTTTGCAATCCATCTAGTAACATAGGGGTTTATATTTAAGCTGGTGAGCTTATCTACAATGCCCGAGTAGGGTATTGTATCCAAGGCTTTTGCAAGGTCCAGGTAGGCTGTGTGGACCACCTTCCCCTCGTCAATGGCCTTGGTGACTGTTTCAAAGAAATCAACCAGGTTTAAGAGGCAGAATCTGCCCTTAACAAAGCTGAACTGGGTAGGATCCAGTGTCTGTAGGTCCCCAATATCTTTATTTATGAGGTCCATGATGATCCTTTCCATAGCTTTGCAGACCAAGCTAGTCAGGCTTATGGGGTGATAGTTTCCAGGATCCATTGAGGCACCACCTTTATGAAGAGGGACCACTGTTGCTGTACGCCACTCTTTGGGCACATATCCTGTAGTAAGGCTGAGATTGAACAGTAGTTTTATGTTTGGGTTTAGCTCTTCTTGGAGTTCATGTAGGCGCAGCCGGGACACCATCTGGTCCCATTGATGCTGTGTTTTTGCTTTGGAGAGGCGGCTCTTACCTGAGCATCTGAGATGTCAGGGGCAGCACTCTGCTGGGATAGGTATTTGCCCTTTTGGTGGGAGAAGTTTGCGCTGAACCTGTCAGCTAGGATGTTGGCAATGTCTGTGGGTTCAGTGTATTTTTTGTCATTTTGGACTAATTCTGAGCATATCTGGGAATTACCACCCAGGTTCCTAACATAACTAAAGAAAGCCTTGCGATTATCCTTAGTGTCCTGGGCAATTTTTCTCTCAAAGCTGGCCTTAGACAATTTTATGAGTGCCTGTAGTTTTTTGCTAATACTGATCAGTGATGCCTTCCCTTTTGGGATTTTGCTCTATCATTTAATAGCTTCCTCCTTCTATTGTATAGTTTGTTTATGGCTGGGGTCCACCAGACAGGATGTCTGCCTTTGGAGGATTGGGTCTTGGTTTTATTTGGGATCGCATGATCCATGCATTCCTGAAGGTATTCATAGAATGCGTTTATAAAGGATTCTGCGGTCTGGGCTGTATTTTCCACAGGCCCGGGGGCTTTGAAGGATTCCACCTCGGTTTTGAGTAGTGTGACATTTGCTTTAAAGAAGTTTTTCACTGTGGTTTTCTGGGCAGGAGGTGGGGTCGGGATGTGAATATCCAGTGAGATTAGTTTATGGTCTGATCTTACCAGTGAGGGATACACTTCTGGTCTGGAGCATAGAGTCCCCATGTTGGTGATGATCAGGTCCAGTATGTTTTCCTCTCTTGTGGGAGTGGTAACAAGTTGTTCCATAGCATTTGAGTTTATAAATTTTAGGAACCTTTGGGCTAGGGTGTTGGAGCTAGAGTAATGCTCCCAGTCTATGTTTGGGTAGTTGAAGTCGCCCAATATAATGGTGTTTGGAGACCTTCATGTTTTCCAGTGTTCTCAGGAAGACCGAATGGGGTTCCTGGGTTTGGGAGGGTGGTCTGTAGCAGGCTATAAACTGGAAGGCAGATTTACCCACTGTTAGTTGCACATGGATAGTCTCTGATGCTTCGTGCTTTGCCACCAACCTGGAGGTGTGGGTATCTTTGATGAATATCGATACTCCCCCTCCTTTTGTGGTTTGGTCCAAGTTTTGGGGCTGAAAAGCATGGTATGAGGTATAACCTGATAGTGCTGGGGTGCTCTCAGGAGCCCTGAACCAGGTTTCTATTACTGCACAGATATCGATGTTCTCCATGCTAAGGAGAGTTTCGAGTGCATGCATCTTGAGGTTTAGACTTCTGGCGTTGAGTAGCATTACTCTTAGTTTCTTATCCCTTGTGATACCTATGGAGGTGGGTTTGTCTTTTGAGCCTTGCCTAAAAAGGCACTATGGGGTAACAAGAGCCTTTGCCAATATCCAAAGCCCAGGGTGACAGGTGCAAGCCGTCCCTAAGCGACATCATGGCTTGTCGAGCATATCATCCCAAGCTAACAGGCATTGGATCCCCTTTGAATGACACCAGTACTTAAGCCAATTGTTGAAATTGATCATCTTGTCTTCATATTGTGGCATCATTCTTGGTGAGGGTAAGATGCTATTCAAGGTCAGGGTCATACGCCTGGGATACATGCTCAGAGAGCTCCTTTATGTCTCTTTTCATGTAGTCCAGGGAGGTGCCTCAGGTCATTCACACCAGCATGGACAATGACTGAGTCATATTTGTACTTGCCTTGGAGTGACCTGAGTGCTTGTGTTATGTGGCGGATCCTAGCACCCGACAGACTGCTCACCGTGACCCTCTCCTTGTTCAGCCTGGTGAGCGGGACGTCAGTGTGCCTGATGATAGAGTCACCTATTACAAGTTTATCAGGTGTGTTGTTTAGTCTTAAGGGCTGTGACTGTTCGGCACACTGGTTTTGTGAGATATGTGTTGCACGTGTTTTGTTTTGGGGTAGCAGTTGCTTGGGTGTCTGCTTTGGAGGTCTCTGCTGCTAAGGCAGATCTTTATTTAGAGCCTCTGAGTATGTTTTTGTGTGATTATGTGTTTGGTTTGCTATCGTGGTAGGTCTATGTGAGACTGGAATTGTAGTGAGTGTGGTTTCCTTCTCCTCCTGACTGGTTATGCCAGTACTGAGTTGAGAGAGCTTAGCCTCCAGTTTGGCTATATGGTTGCATCTCTCACATGTGTTGGAATTTGTTGGGAGGAGGAGAGGGTTGTCTGTGTACATGAGGCAGTTGTAACATTGCCTCAAGATTCCCAGATTCACCAGCTGGACTGGAGAGGATATTGACAACTGACCTTTGGACATGCTAGAATAATATTGGTAATTCCTTAATAATTGAAAACAAGGGCCAGTGGGGAGTGAGGGTGTAGTGCTTTTAATTTTTAGTGCTGAGTTATATAATTGCTTTAGTGAGCAAGTGCCAGGTAACTTAAGTACAATGTGTTACAGGTAACGTAAATGCAAAAATGACAAACAGTAACTTTCTTTCAAGTGAAACAAGGAAATAAGTACAGTAAGCAAAGCAGATATCACTAGTGATCCACAGAAGCACTGAGAAGCCACGTATTATGTGGAGTTAGCGTTCCAGGGAGATAACAAGCAAACAAACAACAAGCATATAAACAAAGCTAGATTCAGCAGGCCTGGATCTAGTCTATGCTACAGCAAACAAGGTGTACCAATTTCAGTAAGATACAGTTCAAATATTCAGGCACTATAAACCTTTAACCAGAAATTCCTAGCTCAGAAGGGCAGAGTCCAGCCTCTTCTCCCACAAGTGTGCAGACGACGAACCTTCTTAATGTAAAATAACTGGCCTGAAAGCCCAAGTGCTTAAACCAGAATTAATACAATTTTAGAATAACAGACACTGAGCCCTCAATCAGCAGTTCCCAACCTAGAAGGATGTAAGCTACCTGTTCTGCCACTACAGTGCAGAACACAAACCCTCTCAGTGCAAAACAACTGGTCCGAAGCCCAAGTGTTTAAACCAAAAGGCTTAGAATGAGTTACACCAAGCAGTAATAAATGCAATTGAGTACTTTTAAGATGATGCAAAAGTAAAATAAAGTAGGTAGAAACACAAGTACAGTAAAAGCAGATGAATTTTTTTTTTTTTCTGAACAAGTGCTGAGATCAAAGAAACAGATTTGAGTGCTGAAACTAGAAAACTGGCTAGTTATAAGAAACAAAAACTAAGCTAGAAGGCTTCCCTCCAACACAGAAGGGCTTGGGGCTCAGAAGCCTACAAATAGTCTATACCACTTAACAGGAAAGGCAGGAAACAAGCTTAAATTTTTTCTGTTTCCCAGATGCTCTCTTTATACACAGTAGGAGTGCCTGAAATCAGAATATGATCTCAATGCACTCAGTTGAGTGAGCAAATGAGATGGGCCCAGAAGGAGTATCCAAACACAAATTTACAAGAGGGGCAGGCAGTTTCAAGGCCACTAAGATTAACACCAAAACAAAAACAGGAAGGGTGGGTAGGACTAACTAAAGAGCAGAGTCAAAACTTCCAGTTCAGTTAATATTCCTGCAACACAGTTAAAATCAATTTAAATACTGTATTTTTTTGAAAAAAAAGTGCAGATAAAGGTACTTAAATTCATTTATAAGTCCAGTTGAATACAGCAAGTTCTTAGCCGGCCAAAGCTGAGGTTTTTAAGCAGAAAATATTTCACACTGTACCACTTAAATAGGCAAGGACAGGAAATCAAAGAATGTGGCTACCCCCACACCTGTAATTATTAGCAAATAACAAAATTCAGCAAACACTGACTAACTTCCAGTTCAGTTAATATTCCTGCAACACAGTTAAAATCAATTTAAATACTGTATTTTTTTGAGAAAAAAAAGTGCAGATAAAGGTACTTAAATTCTCTTATACGTCCAGTTGAATACAGCAAGTTCTTAGCCAGCCAAAGCTGAGGTTTTTAAGCAGAAAATATTTCACACTGTACCACTTAAATAGGCAAGGACAGGAAATCAAAGAATGTGGCTACCCCCACACCTGTAATTACTAGCAAATAACAAAATTCAGCAAACACTGACTAACTTCCAGTTCAGTTAATATTCCTGCAACACAGTTAAAATCAATTTAAATACTGTATTTTTTGAAAAAAAGTGCAGATAAAGGTACTTAAATTCTCTTATGCGTCCAGTTAAAGACAGCATGTTCTTAGCCAAAGCTGAGGTTTTAAGCAGAAAATATTTCACACTGTACCACTTAAATAGGCAAGGACAGGAAATCAAAGAATGTGTCTACCCCCACACCTGTAATTACTAGCAAATAACAAAATTCAGCAAACACTGACTAACTTCCAGTTCAGTTAATATTTCTGCAACACAGTTAAAATCAATTTAAATGCTGTATTTTTTTGAAAAAAAGTGCAGATAAAGGTACTTAAATTCTCTTATACATCCAGTTGAATACAGCAAGTTCTTAGCCGGCCAAAGCTGAGGTTTTTAAGCAGAAAATATTTCACACTGTACCACTTAAATAGGCAAGGACAGGAAATCAAAGAATGTGGCTACCCCACACCTGTAATTACTAGCAAATAACAAAATTCAGCTAACACTGACTAACTTCCAGTTCAGTTAATATTCCTGCAACACAGTTAAAATCAATTTAAATACTGTATTTTTTTGAAAAAAAGTGCAGATAAAGGTACTTAAATTCTCTTATACGTCCAGTTGAATACAGCAAGTTCTTAGCCGGCCAAAGCTGAGGTTTTTAAGCTTCTAACCATGTTCTGTGACTTGTTCACTATGGAGGTGTCTACTTTCTATTATGTTCATAGGTTCATAGGTAGGTACTAGGCTATCACCCCGAGGGCATTTATAAGCCTAGCCAGAGTGTGTCGGCTATCGCCGCCCCATTGATTAATTAACTGATCCTCTGTCAAGCAGAGCCAATGAAGTGATCCCAGAGGTCTATTTTCTGTTACCCATCCACTCGTCAAGGTTTCTCTTGAAGAGTGTTAGTGAGGGGCTCTGCCTATTGTAGTTTGGAATTTTATTCCAAAGCATGTGGAGTCTCTGTGACAGGAATCTACCCCTCCAGCATGTACTGTTTATTGTTGTGGCGAGGTTTAGCTCACTAGAGCGTGTGGCTCACAGTGACTTGGATTTCTTTAGGTGGAGCATGCCCATCAGTTCTGAGTTGGACATGGCTTTGTAAGTCAGGCAGAGATCACCTCTGAGTAAGCGATATGCCACTTAGTACAGCCGGATTTTTTTCAGTCAGGCTGCATAGGACATATGTTTGAGGACAGTAATCCTCTTGGTGAGGTACTTTTGTGGTCTCTTCAGCTGTTGGAAGTGTCTTGTGAGGTACATCCCAAATGGGGCATTATACTCTATGATGGGTCTGATCACTGACCAGTTGAGAGGCACTATAACCTCTTTATTTCTAGATGCGAACCCTTTAGTAATTAGATGGGCCACATAGAAGGATTTCCTAACTACTTTGGCAATATGATTGTCAAAGAAGAGATTACTATCAACCTGGGTCCCCAGATCTCTTATTACCTCTATGTATTAAGGGGGCTGTCACCTATGTGGTAAATCATGGGTGTTTTGTTTTTCCCAAATGGGATGACTATGCATTTTTTGGCATTTAGCTTAAGGCCGTGACTTTGACACCAGGTGTCTGACTCAGTAAGGCCCTTTTGGAGGATGCCTGTGTCAGTCGGAGAGTCAATTATGGCTCCCAGTTGGCAGTCATCGGTGAACTTGGTTAGCCATATTCCTCCTTTGTTTGCCTGTACTTCTGAGAAGTATATCCTGAACAATAGGGGTCCCAGGACTGAGCCTTGTGGGACACCACTTGTGACTGGTTTAGAGTCGGACCTGGAGCCCACTATTCTTACCGTGTGAGTTCTGTCTGTAAGCCAGTTGGCAGCCCATCTCATGACATATGAGTTTATGTTCAGGCTGGTGAGTTTTTCTATAATACCTGAGTGGGGAATGGTGTTGAAAGCCTTGGCGAGGTCAAGATAGGCTGTGTGAACCACCTTTCCCTTGTCTATGGCCTTGGTGACTGTCTTGAAGAAGTCAACTAGGTTTATTAGGCATGATCTGCTCCTAACAAAGCCGAACTGGGTCAGGTCAAGTGTTTTGAGATTCCCAATGTCTTTGTTAATGAGCTCCATGATGATGTGCTCCATAGCCTTGTAGACCAGGCTAGTCAGGCTTATGGAGCTATAGTTACCAGGGTCAGTGGTGGCCTCTCCTTTGTGGAGTGGAATAACTGTTGCTGTTTACCATTCTATGGGCATGTAGCCTGTGGAGAGACTGAGGGTGAACAATGTGTTTTGGTGGGGGGTTAGTTCATGCAAGATGCAGCCTGGGACATCATCTGGCCCCATTGACGCTGTATTTTTGGCTTTTGAAAGGGATATTTTCACTTGTACATCTGTGATTTCCAGGACACTACACTTTTCCAGTATTGTTGTGGGCCCTTTTGGGGGTGAGAGAGGGATGAAGTTTGCACTGAATCTATATGCCAGGATGTTTGCAATATCAGTAGGTTCAGTATATTTTATGCTATTTTGCACTAGCTCAGTGCATATCTGCGAGTTGCCACTTAGATTCTTAACATAGCTAAAGAAGGCTTTGTGGTTATCTTTTGAATTCTTGGCTATTTTTCTTTCAAAGTTAGCCTTGGATGATTTTATGAGGGACCTTAGTTTCTTACTGATACTGATCAGGGATGTCTTTCCTTCTTGAGATTTGCTTTTTGAACTAGTTTCCTCCTTCTGTTGTATAGCCTGTTTAAGGCAGGGGTCCACCAGACAGGTTTCCTTCTCTTAGAGGAGTGAGTCTTGGTTTTGATAGGGATGGCATGATCCATGCCTCCTTGTAGGTGCTCATAGAGTGCATTTGCAAAGGTTTCTGCATCTTGGGCATCATTATCCTTTAGCATGGGGGCTGTGAAACTTACCGCCTCTGATTTAAGTAAGGTGAAGTTTGCTTTAGAAAAGTTTTTTACTGTGGTTTCCTTAGTTGGGGGTGATAGTGGGGTGTGGACATCCAGAGTGATTAGTTTATGGTCTGATCTAACCAGTGACGGATTGACCTCCAGTGTGAAACACGTGTCCCCCATGTTGGTGATGACCAGGTCCAATATGTTTTCACCTCTGGTAGGGGAGTTTATCAGCTGATCCAAGGCATTTGAGTTGATGAATTCCAGGCAGCGCTGGGCCTGGGAATTTGTACTCGATTAGTTTTCTCAGTTAATGGTAGGGTAATTGAAATCGCCCAATATCAGGGTGTTCGGTAGAACCTTCATGTTTTCTAGTGTCTCCAGAAAGGTAGAGTGGTGGTCCTGGGTCATGGAGGGTGATCTGTAGCAGGCCACAATTTGCATTTCAGATGTGCCCGATGTTAGTCGCACATGGATGATCTCAGAGGTATCATGCTGTGCCACTAACCTGGAGGTGTAGGTATCCTTGATGAATATGGATACACCCCCTCCTTTTGTGTTTCGGTCCGTGTCCTGTTGCTGAAACGTGTGGTATGAGTTGTAGCCCGGTAGTGCTAGGGTGCTCTCTAGAGCCTTGAACTAAGTTTCAGTTACTGCACAGACATCGATGTTCTCCATACTGAGGAGTGCTTTGAGCATGTGCATTTTGAGATTTAAACTCCTAGTGTTGAGTAACATAACCCTCAGTTTTTTGTTAATTGTGCTGTTTACGGAGGTGGGTTTGACTTTTGAGCCTTGCCTAAAAAAGGCACTATGAGGGCAGCAAGAGCCTTTTCCAGTATTCAAAAGCCTAGGGGTGACAGGTGTAAGCCATCTCTTATGAAGCAATGCGGCTTGTCAAGCATGTAATTCCAGGCTGACAGACACTGGATCCCCTTTGAATGACACCAGAAGCTTAGCCAATTGTTGAAATTGATCATTTTCTCTTTATACTGAGTTATCATTCTTGGTGAGGGCAGGATGCTGCTCAGGGTCAAGGTCATACCAGCCTGGGCTACATGATCAGAGAGCTCTTCCATGTCTCTTTTCATGTAGTCCAGGGAGGTACGTCTTAGGTCATTCACACCAACATGAACAATGACAGTCATATTGTACTTGTTCTGGAGTGAACTGACTGCTTGTGTTATGTGGCGGATTCTGGCTCCCGACAGGCAGCTAACAGTAACTTTCTACTTGTCCAGCCTAGTGAGTGGGATGTCAGTGTGCCTGACTATAGAGTCACCTATTACTAGTGTGTTAGATATGTTATTTCACCTTAAGGGCTGTGATTGTGCGGCACACTGATTTTGTGTTTTATATGTTGTCTGGTTTGTGACGGGAGGTGCAGGTTGTTTCGGTGTCTGCTTTGGAGGTCTCTGATGCTTTTGCAGGTTTTTATTTAGAGCCTCCGAGTATAATTTTGTGTATTTATGTGTATTTTTTTCCAGTGCTGGTTTAGTAGGTCTGTGTGTGACTGGAGGTGTGGTGCAAGTGTTAACCTTCTCCTCTTGACTGTCTGTTCCACTCTTGGGTGGAGACAGCTTAGCCTCCAGTTTGGCAGCATATTTGCATCTCTCGCATATGTTAGTGTTTTGTGGTAGGAGGAGAGGGCTGTCTGTGTACATTAAGGTCAACATTTCAAACAATCTGTTATCTAGATGTGAGCATACTTTTTGTACTATCCTCACGTCTCCCCATTCCTTTCTCTTTTCTTTGAATGCATTTTATATCTGTGCTTTCATTCATCAATATCTTGTCATTTTAGTCAGTATAGAAGACAGAGATTCCCATATTCTGAAATACTGTGCATGGTAATAATATCTGTTCCAGTCTTCTTCAGTAAAACACATCACACCAAATGACATTTGATGATCTTTATTAACTTTCAGCATAACTTTATTACATCATCATTTCAAATGTTAATCATAAAATGATCAGACTTGTGACCACATGTAAAGTCCTTCTGCCATATGTCAAGCCAGCATGCCCCCGCTCACCCTGTCTGAATAAGCAGTGTCCATATCACCTCTCACTTATTCTTATTAATCAAAGCAGCGTCTTAACACTCGCTTTCATCTCAAAAACTCCTTGCATCAACACCCAATACCAAGAGGGGGAAAAAAAGAGGGACAAGCCTGCTCATCCTCTCCATCAACCAGCCTGACCACAGGCTGATCCTCCCCTTCTAAGAAAGAATTTTCAATAAACCTTCCAAAAATACCCTTAAATGTATGTTAAACAGATCTAAACCAAACTCATTCAGGTGCACTCCATCAGTTCTAAACCAAACCGGGTCTTTGTCACCAAAATCCCAATGTTCTGTCATATGCTTACACAAAGCAACCAGCTGCCATGCCAACATACAATTAATACACCTGTGTGCATACAATTAATAAACCTCTGTACATGCTCCAACAGCATAAATGTAGCAACATTCTTCCAACACAAACGAGGTATTTTCTCTGACCATACTATGCACATGCCTGGCTATAACCTTTGCACCATTACAAGATCGTCCCTTAATCTATACACCAGCTGCTTCTTAGGAATTATTCCCAAGTCATTACCAGCCAAATGTACTAACAATACTCATGGAAGCCCTATACATGACTGTATAAATGCAACTTCATCCATAAGCCAATTCCACTTAAGACGTCTAACACCATGCCACCTAGCTGTCTACCCAAATTGACGCAAATCCAATTCCTTGCCATCCATTCTAACAGCATGCCCTGTTCACCACCCAATGAATATACAAATGACCTGGGATGCAAATCTCCTTTCTTAAAAAAATCAAATAAATAAATAAAAATATTTAATATTAAATCAATCAAATCCATTACCTAATATAAGCTAAAAAGTCATTTGAAAACCACCAACCCACTCTCTGTATGAGTTCAACTGATCTACCTTCCTTTGCTAAATCCAAAGTCCTTCCAATATGAAAAGAATGAGTGGAAAACCTCTCTCCCGGAAACCCATGCAATGCAGAGCCCTTATTAATACATATACAAACTGATTACCCATTACCACTTTACCCCCTCTCAGCCAGAAAACCAAATCCTGAGGACTTCCCAAATGAGTCCACATCAATATCTCAGCCCAACTCACAGGACACAGCCCATCTCTCCAATCTTTCCCCAAAAATATCTGCGTTCCCTTCCTTAACTGATATGTTTTAGACCTCTGTAAACAAATGTGCACTGACACTGGAAAAAACATGAGCTCTCTCCAAACTAATGACCCTAACAGCCCAGACACCCAGAATGCCCGAAAATACATCCATAAACACAAAATAACCCACAAAACATAATCCATTGAATCAGCAACCTGTCTTGTCAGAGGCCAATGCATATCCATATTCACCTCAACCACTCTACCCTATCCTGTCAACATATGCCCCACTGTCCAGGACTTCATGAAATCATGCAACCCAGTCACCTGTACAAATATATTAATCACTGCCAGGTCCACTTTAACCGACTGCATTACCTTACCTTGCCTTCAACCCCAAGCCAAGTATCACAATAATAGTTCTTCCAACCAAACTCCTTCATCCTCAAGCAACTGTAAAATAAATTTATCAAAATCATGTAATGCCCTACCATACGCCCTCCTGGGAGATGCTGCCCAAGATGCCATACAGCCTGGTTACCTCAGCTGAAGATGCCATACCTCATTTGGCAACACCATCGGCTCTTACACCAGCACCAGGACCAACTGTTGAAACCTGGAAAACTGAAATCAAGACAAACTGTCAGCGATCTCATTCCTAACCACAGCCACATGCACACCTGTGAAAGAAAATTTTATTAACAAACTCTACAAAAAAATAATTTATGCAAAACTAACAATGACAATTCAGACCTCTCCGTCTTTACTTGCAATACTCACATAACCACCATATTGTCTGAATACAAAATTGCCCTCTTTCCCCTCAAGCACTCCTGCCAAAGAACCAACGCAACTCACATTGGAATTAACTCTAAAAGGCAACATCCCATTTCCACTGATCCCTTCAATCTGCTGGCCAATGAGCAGCAAACCTTTCCCCACCAAAAAATGCACTCATTCTGATACCCCCCTGCAACATCCGTAAACAACAGCAGTTCCCCTTGACCAACCCAACCCTTCTGCCAAAAGGAAACACCATTGAACTGCTCCAAAAAGGACAACCAAAGTGCCAAACCAGCCTGAACGGACTTACTAATCCTCACCCAATGATGTTTGCTCTTCCTTCCTATTAACAAGAAGGCTACTGACCTACAAAAATTATGCACTGGATGAACTGCCTGACATGCAAAACTTAGAAGCCCTAAAAGATTCAAAACCTCCCTAATCCGCAGCTTATCCCTGTACAGTATCTAGCAAATCTTCTTCAAATGGGCTAACATGGAAGCCAGTAAGGAAAACAACCCACATTCTGCATTCAGCACTAAACCCAAGAAATCCAATGCCTTAGCTGGATCTTCCAGCTTCTGCCTAGCCAGTGGGAACCCCAACTCATCACACTTTCCCTAAAACTCTCACAATGGTCCTCCAAAGCCTTCATTTACTATCAAGAAATCATCCAGATAATGGACCGCCCTCTATGTGTCTACCCACGGCTGCCAAACCCAATGAAGTACAGTGCTGAACTTCTCCAAAGCAGTGCAGGCTACCAAACATATGTTTGGCAAAGCCTTGTCAAAGAAAAACTTGTTCCCAGCTACCATACTCAACAGTGGCCATTCATTGCCCCATACCAGCAAAAGGTAAATTACTGATTCAATTTGCACCTGCACCAACCATATGCATAACTGACCTTGGCATCATCTACTGAAATAAAGTAATTAATGGAGCTCCCTTCTGGGTACGACTAATGGTGAATCAGCCAGAACTCACTGGACACCTTCTTATGAGCCAGACCCAATGGTGAAACCATAAAACTCTCAAAGGGGGGGCTATCAAAAGGTACCAAACAACCTTCCTACCTGCCATTCCTTCTCTACCAAACCTTCCAATAATTTATCCTTCCCCTGTATAGATCACAGATTCTTACAGACTACCCCATCCCCCACCACCCTTGATTTAATAGAAAATTTCTGGGAAAAGCCATCAATTATTTATTCCTTAAGGAGGAAATCAGGAAAATGCTGGAGCATATGCCACAATACTTGCACCTTATCAGAATAATATGTTCCCCAACCATTCCCTTGCCCTCCGAAAGGATACACCTCCCTGTAGCCCTCACAAATGCCCCCTACCTCCGAGATTCTGAAACTCCTGAAGGGAAGAAGGTAAAACAACTGTATCAATGGAAAGAAAACCTGGAGTCACCAAATTTACCTCACAACGAACACACTGTACTGCCAGATAACTCCCCACACACTTTTAACAAGCATGCCAGAGCCTACACCTTACCCATGAACAATGTCCAGCATCTAAACCTCCCCTTAATAAATTAACCCTTCCTTTCCAGAGTCTAATTAAATCTCTTTTTATTTCTTAACCTTAACCTCCTTCACCAACAACTGCCCACTCCATTTATCTCACCATAACCTCTAACTAAAGAGGTCCCTGTACAAATTGTTTTTTTCCCAAACCTCACTAATACATTTTCTGAATAGTATTTGTATGATATTAGTTGTTTCATTACTTTGGTACAATTAGAACATTTAGAAAAGGTTTGGAAATAAAGTAGTCTTTCTAAAAGGAATATATAAATACTAAGAGATAGTGAACCATTGGTATTACTGTTCTTTATAGAATGAATCAGTGCCTTTTCAAATTTAGTATAAAGATTGTCACAAATATTGTTTTTTTTTTTTTTTACAACTGCATTGTAGGAATCATATTGCCAATATCTGAAAGTTTTGAGCTGACCCTGAACAACCAATATACATTTGCTGAATGCAAGATTAGCAATGTGGTATCTGTTGCAATTTATACATTTTCTTTCAGTTTCCCCTGAGACTGAGTATAGAAGTCATGGAATTTATGTTAACCATGACCCTGGGCTTCCTGTCTCTGTCACATTGGTGACAATGCTGCAGAAGGAGATCAAGCTGGATTACTATGAAGTTTTGTGTGAAGCCACAAAGTTCACAACACTGACCACAGAATAAATGGTTAAAATTTCTACCAGTATACCACACAGACTTCTTTTATCCTATGACCTATCCTGGAATGTAAGAGGAACAGCATCTCACCTGTTGCAGGTATTTCCCCAATTATCAGCAGCACTAGCACACCTTAACAGAACACTCATTTTTTTGCAGGGCCCAAGGTAATACCTTCCTGGCTAATGTCCCCATGTCCTTCTGCTGTTGTAATGGAAGGAAAGTTAGAATGGCCTATAATGTCTTATACTTTTTGTCCATTCCTAGTTTATACACACATCTATAAATAACATTGTCCCAATACAATTAAAGGCAGACATACAGCTAATCTTCTTTCTGTGCTAGTTTGTTAGCAAGCACACCTCTTTTACAGGTATGTACCAAAATTGTCAGCCAGCCTTCTTGTAGAAGAATTCATCATATTTCACTATAAACAGAAGCAAAAACATTCAGTATTACAGGAATAATGTTTTAGAAATTAACTAGTAGTAAAGACTTTAAACCAGCATAGTTAATAAGAGTCAGTATAGGAAAGGTATATTCATACATCTCAGATTTGGTGGAAGTAAAATTATAACTTTACTAAATCCAACAAAGATTGTGACTGTTTTAGCAAATTTTATCAGACAAGTGAGCAGTCTATTATTTTGAAACTGTAACCAGTTCATTAATTGCCTTTAAGTATATTACTACCAAGAGTCACCAGTTCATTAAACATTATTAAGTACATTACTATTAAGTGTGTCAAGTTTGTTAAATGTCATTAAGCGTATTATTACTACTGAGTGACCAGTTTGTTAAACGTTATTAAGTACATTACTACTAAGATTGACCAGTTCATTAAACATCATTAAGTATATTACTACTAAGAGTTCATTAAACATCATTAAGCATATTACTACTAAGAGTGACCAGTTCGTTAAACGTCATTAAGTATATTACTAAGAGTGACCAGTTCATTAAACATGATTAAGTATATTACTAAGACTGACCAGTTCATTAAACATCATTAAGTATATTACTACTAAGAGTGACCAGTTTGTTAAACGTCATTAAGTATATTACTACTAAGTAAACATCATTAAGTATATTACTACTAAGAGTGACCAGTCCATTAAATGTCATTAAGTATATTACTAAGAGTGACCAGTTCATTAAACATGATTAAGTATATTACTACTAAGACTGACCAGTTCATTAAACATCATTAAGTATATTACTACTGAGGCACCAGTTCATTAAACATCATTAAGTATGTTACTAATAAGCGTGTCCAGTTTATTAAATGTCATTAAGCATAGTACTACTAAGAGTGACCAGTCTGTTAAACGTCACTAAGTATATTACTACTAAGACTGACCAGTTCATTAAACATCATTAAGTATATTACTAAGAGTCACCAGTTCATTAAACATCATTAGGTATATTACTGCTAAGCTTGTCAAGTTTGATAAATGTCATTAAGCATAGTACTACTAAGAGTGACCATTCCATTAAATGTCATTAAGTATATTACTACTAAGAGTGACCAGTTCATTAAACGTCATTAAGTATATTACTACTAAGAATGACCAGTTCATTAAACGTCATTGAGTATATTACTACTAGGAGTCAATAGTTCATTAAACATCATTAAATATATTACTACTAAAAGTGACCAGTTCATTAAACGTCATTAAGTATATTACTACTAAGAGTCACAGCTCATTAAACGTCATTAGGTATATTGCTACTGTTAGTGGCCAGTTCATTAAACGTCATTAAGTATATTACTAAGAGTCACCAGTTCATTAAACATTATTAAGCATAGTACTACTAAGAGTGACCATTCCATTAAATGTCATTAAGTATATTACTACTAAGAGTGACCAGTTCATTAAACGTCATTAAGTATATTACTACTAAGCATGTCCAGTTTAAATGTCATTAAGCATATTATTACTACTAAGAGTGACCAGTTCATTAAACATCATTAAGTATATTACTACTAAGAGTCACCAGTTCATTAAACATCTCAAAGTATATTACTACTAAGAGTGACCAGTTCATTAAACGTCATTAGGTATATTACCACTAAGAGTGACCAGTTCAATAAACATCATTAAGTATATTACTATTAAGCGTGTCCAGTTTGTTAAATGTCATTAAGCATACTACTACTGAGTGACCAGTTCCTTAAACATCAAGTATATTACTACTAAGAGTGACCAGTTCATTAAACGTCATTACGTAAATTACTACTAAGAGTCAACAGTTCATTAAACATCATTAAATATATTACTACTAAGAGAGACCAGTTCATTAAACGTCATTAAGAATATTACTACTAAGTGTCACCAGTTCATTAAACATCATTAGGTATATTACTACTAAGCATGTCCAGTTTGATAAATGTAATTAAGCATAGTACTACTAAGAGTGACCAGTCCATTAAATGTCATTAAGTATATTACTACTAAGAGTGACCAGTTCATTAAACGTCACTAAGTATATTACTACTAAGAGTTAACAGTTCATTAAACATCATTAAGTATATTACTACTAAGCGTGTCCAGTTTATTAAATGTCATTAAGCATATTATTACTACTGAGTGACCATTTTGTTAAACGTCATTAAGCATATTACTACTAAGCGTGTCCAGTTTATTAAATGTCATTAAGCTTATTATTACTACTAAGAGTAACCAGTTCGGTAAACGTCATTAAGTATATTACTAGTAAGAGTGACCAGTTCGTTAAACATCATTAAGTATATTACTACTAAGAATCACCAGTTTATTAAACATTAAGAATATTACTACTAAGCGTGTCCAGTTTATTAAATGTCATTAAGCATATTATTACTACTGAGTGACCATTTTGTTAAACGTCATTAAGCATATTATTATTACTACTAAGAGTAACCAGTTCGTTAAATGTCATTAAGTATATTACTAGTAAGAGTGACCAATTCGTTAAACATCATTAAGTATATTACTACTAAGAATCACCAGTTTATTAAACATTAAGTATATTACTACTAAGCGTGTCCAGTTTATTAAATGTCATTAAGCATATTATTACTACTGAGTGACCATTTTGTTAAACGTCATTAAGCATATTACTACTAAGCGTGTCCAGTTTATTAAATGTCATTAAGCTTATTATTACTACTAAGAGTAACCAGTTCGTTAAACATCATTAAGTATATTACTAGTAAGAGTGACCAGTTCGTTAAACATCATTAAGTATATTACTACTAAGAATCACCAGTTTATTAAACATTAAGTATGTTACTACTAAGCGTGTCCAGTTTGTTAAATGTCATTAAGCATATTACTACTGAGAGTGACCAGTTTGTTAAACGTCATTACGTATATAACTACTGAGTCACCAGTTCATTAAACGTCACTAAGTATATTACTACTGAGAGTCACCAGTTCATTAAACATCATTATGTATGTTACTACTAAGCGTGTCCAGTTTATTAAATGTCATTAAGCTTATTATTACTACTAAGAGTAACCAGTTTGTTAAACGTCATTAAGTATATTACTAGTAAGAGTGACCAATTCGTTAAACATCATTAAGTATATTACTACTAAGAATCACCAGTTTATTAAACATTAAGTATGTTACTAATAAGCGTGTCCAGTTTGTTAAATGGCATTAAGCATATTATTACTACTGACTGACCATTTTGTTAAATGTCATGAAATGTATTACTACTAAGACTGACCAGTTCATTAAACATCATTAAGTATATTACTACTAAGACTGACCAGTTCATTAAACATCATTAAGTATATTACTACTGAGAGTCACCAGTTCATTAAACATCATTATGTATGTTACTACTAAGCATGTCCAGTTTGTTAAATGTCATTAAGCATATTATTACTACTGAGTGACCATTTTGTTAAACGTCATTAAGCATATTACTACTAAGACTGACAGTTCATTAAACATCATTAAGTATATTACTACTAAGACTCACCAGTTCATTAAACATCATTAATTATGTTACTACTTATCGTGTCCAGTTTGTCAAATGTCATTGAGCATAGCACTACTAAGAGTGACCAGTTCATTAAATGCCATTAAGTATATTACTACTAAGACTGACCAGCTCATTAAACATCATTAAGTATATTACTACTAAAAGTGACCAGTTCATTAAACATCATTAAGTATATTACTACTAAGCGTGTCCAGTTTGTTAAATGTCATTAAGCATAGCACTACTAAGAGTGACCAGTCATTTAAACGTCATTAAGTATATTACTACTAGGAGTCACCAGTTCATTAAACATCATTAAGTGTATTATTACTAAGAGTCACCAGTTCATTAAACATCATTAAGTATATTACTACTAAGAGTGACCAGTTCATTAAACGTCATTAAGTATATTACTACTAAGAGTCATCATTAAGTATATTACTACTAAGAGTGACCAGTTCATTAAACGTCATTAAGTATATTATTACTAAGAATGACCCGTTTGTTAAATGTCATTAAGTGTATTATTACTACTAAGAGTGACCAGTTCATTAAATGTCATTAAGTATATTACTACTAAGAGTGACCAGTTCATTAAACGTCATTAAGTATATTACTACTAAGAGTGACCAGTTCATTAAACATCATAAAATATATTACTACAGAGTGACCAGTTCATTAAACATCATTAGGTATATTACTAATAAGAGTGACCTGTTCATTAAACGTCATCAAGTATATTACTACTAAGAGTGACCAGTTCATTAAACATCAAGCATATTACTATTAAGAGTGACCAGTTCATTAAACATCAAGTTTGTTACTGCTAAGCGTGTCCAGTTTGTTAAATGTCATTAAGCATAGTACTACTATGAGTGACCAGTTCATTAAACGTCATTAAATATATTACTGAGTCACCAGTTCATTAAGCGTTATTAATTTTATTACTACTAAGAGTGACCAGTTCATTAAACATCATTAAGTATATTACTACTAAGTAAACATCATTAAGTATATTAGTACTAAGAGTCACCAGTTCATTAAACATCATTAAGTATATTACTACTAAAGTTGTCCAGTTTGTTAAATGTCATTAAGCGTATTATTACAACTAAGAGTGACCAGTCCGTTAAACGTCATTAAGTATATTACTACTAAGAGTCACCAGTTCATTAAACATCATTAAGTATATTAAGACTAAGCATGTCCAGTTTGTTAAATGTTATTATGCATATTATTACTACTGAGTGACCAGTCCATTAAATGCCATTAAGTATATTACTACTAAGAGTGACCAGTTAAACATCATTAAGTTAATTACTACTAAGACTGATCAGTTCATTAAACGTCATTAAGTATATTACTACTAAACGTGTCCAGTTTGTTAAATGTGATTAAGCGTATTATTACTACTAAGAGTGACCAGTCCATTAAACATCATTAAGTATATTACTACTAAGAGTGACCAGTTTGTTAAACATCATTAAGTGTATTACTACTAAGAGTCACCAGTTCGGTAATTGTCATTAATGATATTACTACCAAAAATCGTTGCTGTACAGTCTTATGGTAATGTAATCATGCTACATTGTTAATTAGGTGGTTAGGATGTTAGTTAATCAGTTAACTAATACAAAAAGCTTAACATCTACATGTTACTTTAACTGTAAGGGAAAAGTGAAAAATATTATAAACTCATGGATTCCACAACTCTTCAACAATCATATTTATAACAATCATCATGGAAATATGTCAATTCATCTTTGCCAGTCTCAGTGAGTACCATTAATATAAAACAATTTCACTGAAAAAAACACTTTCCATGATGAAGAGGCAAAGTTTTCCTCCAGTATCCTGCAAGTCATATATACTAACAGTAGATAAAATGGCTACCTCAATGACTACAAAAAGTGCTTTTCACAGATATTGATTTACTGGAATGGTATGCACCGAGATTGCATTTGGAAAATAAGATGGGACTTGTCTACATGTAGCCGAATAACTACCCACTTACATATGCATTTATATATTTATTTGTATCTCCTTCTCTGTTTCTGTTCTTACACACACACACACACACACACACACACACACACACACACACACACACACACACACACACACACACACGTGCACACATGCATACAAATGTAACAAAGTTAGTGTATAGAAATCATGAGTAAGTTGCAAACCTGGAGCTGTAAGGCAGTTAAAATGACCGACAGTTTACCCTGTTGTTTTATTACTTAGAACATCAGAATACTGTCTCTTGTTACCCCTTTGGTACCCAAGCTTAGCTTTAATGTCCACTGAATATATAACAGAGTCTGCTTAAGCTAGCAACAGTTTTTCTTCTCCTGCTCACAAACAAACTGCTCTTTTGTCCACATGTCTGAACGTCATTGCTTGATATGTTACCTGCTCATTTGTATTTGTATGCTCCATGTCAAAGCAAAACTCGTGGTCTCAAAACTTTTACTTTTTATTGTCTCAGACATTTTTGTGTATCAGTGAAAGAGCAGGCAGATTTACGGTCGTAAAATGCTTGCAGTGATATCTGTTTACTACAAAAGCACTTATGTTGTAAATATAGTTGTTTGGGTTACTTGTGTTGATAGATAACATTCGTGGAATTGCACCTGAGTAAATGAGTTTCAAATAGATAAAATACACCTGATAGCAACTTTTTTCACAATTTACAGCATATTCCTTTTGCCAACAAAAATCAGTACATTTGAGCTGATAATCATCTTAGAACAATGCTTATAATTTATGAAATGACTGCAGTTATCAGTGTTATCATAGATGTCAGTGAACATGCGAAACAAAATGGAGACTTGTAGAGTTTGTGCTGACTTAAAATGGAAGCTGCTCTTCATAAACCTATGACAATGCCATTTGGCTTGCACAATTATCCAACATGATTCGATCATTACATCTGCCGTAACATTTCCATTATCTGTCTTTGAGTATGGGACTATTGCTCTTAGAATTGAACTAAAACATTTTAATTGATATTTATAATCTTAAAAAGTAAATTTAAAATATGTATGTTATAAATTTGATTGTGAATGTGGGAGGGTGATCAATTATAGTTGTAACTGCTGTAGCTAAATATTGATAGATATACATGCATATACATGCTTACACAAATACATATGTATATACTTGGTTTTAATATCTGTTTGATAATATCATTGTCACACTTGCAAATGGTCAGCCTGACAACTTCACTATTCAATCATCCCATTTAACTGACACTGCACAAATATATATTTTTTTAATTCATTTATAAAGCATTTCTTCAGGGAGAAAAATAGAACCAGCTGCAAAAGTTGAAAAAAAAAAAAAAACTTGTAACCAAACCAAAACAATACAAAAAAAAAGCCAAGCTTTTTCCTCTCTATATATATACACAAGTCTAAAACTGAAAACTTAAATAAAAAACTTAAAAAATAACACAATCACAGCCAAGCAGCCCAAAATGAAAAAAAAAATAAAAAAAAATAAAATAAAATATAAAATAAATATAATATAAAGAAAAATAAATAATAAAAATATAATATATATATATATATATATATATATATATATATATATATATATATATATATATATATATATATATATATATATATATATATATAAAAAAAATAAGACTAATAAAATTAAAAAAAAATATTATATTATTATTGTATATTACTATACTTTTACTTTCAGGGGTTTTAGGCTTTATTTAGACCAGGATATATATATATATATAATATTTTTAACAAAGCTTTTGTTTTTTTGTTTTTGTTTTTCTTCAGGGAGGCTAGGCCTCCATGCTCCCAAACTAGGGACTTTGCATCAGACATCCAATCTCTTTATATACTATGAGTTATCAAAGCTAATAAAAAGTAACAGATGTATTCACTTTCCTATTGGTTAAATCATCTGCATTCAAATTTAGTAACTAAAGGGCACCCTATTACAACCATATTGCAATAGCACAAGAATTAATGTAATGAACAATAGATGTCCGGTGCACATTTCATGTTTTTTTAATCCCTTAAGTGACTTTTCTATACATTTCATTACTTGTTCTTCCATAATCAGCGTCAGTAATAATGCTGCACTGGTATTTATACGCCATATTTATGTATTTGTTTTCTCTGTTTTAGTCATTAACTCCATATTTTCAAGTTCCTGTTCAAGAACATGACACATCAAATCACTTAAAACTTCTTTATGTTGAAGATTCATGACATTTTCCTGTTTGTTTAGTTATAAATAACATAAATGAGGACACGTTTTTTATGCATGAACATATTATACATGTTAATGGTTAAAGTAAAAATTATTTAAGCATAAACAATAAAATGTCTCCAAACTATTCTTCATTTAATTATGTCAATCATATTACAAGACTAAACGTGTACAAGTTGCCATACAATAGAATTTTGCCTTAGTTAATTTTCTAGGAAATCATCTTTATAATATTAGTACATATTTTTTTAGCTCATACCGATGACATAAAGTATAAATTCATTAAAGGATATGAAATTAGGTTACAAGTTTGGCAACTTCACTTTATTCATTATAGTTTTTGTCATGAAAACTTAATTTCATACTGGCAAAGATACAGAAATACAGTTCACGGCATTTATGTTATCTACACTTGTAACCAGTAGCTTTTTAGGTTGACTTCATACTGACTCAGTATGATATAAAATATGTGTCTTTACCTAAGTTGTAATTTTTATTATGGAATCCCTATCGTACTGGCCTTGAATAACACATCAAAGTTTATGCTATTAGTATTTCCCATGACCATAAATATGCCATAATCCAAGGTATGCCTCAACATAAAATGCTTAATATCTAGGTGAACAGTCATAGTAGTCATAAGCCTGTTCAAGTGGTGGTACATTAGGGATCAGCTTTGTGTGTCACAAGAACAGTGTGGCACTTTCTAGGACTTATGCAACAGTAGACAACATATTTCCCGACAACAGAACACTTACTGATTAAATAATGCAAACAGATTTTATCTCTCCACTAAGTTGCTTCTGTACAGCATGAGGCCTCGGCTACTACAGTGCCCAGATTTTGGATAAGTGGCATCACATCATCCATTAAAAGATAAACTCTTCCTTTATGAGTATCTGTCCAGATTTTTTTTTTTTTTGGTTATTTTCAGAATCCATTATGTTTTCACTAATAGTATATTTACTAGTACAAGGACCAGCTACAGCTTCCACTGGTTCAGTGCTCATGTGGAAGACATAGTTTTCCGCTTTATTGTGATTATTGTTAGTGCATAGTATGCACTCTCAATGATGAGGTTACTTTTTTCCACAAATGAAAATTTAGGGATGTTTGTATGATATGACTTTGTGTAGTTTAACATGTTCTGTGTCATACATAGCATGTGCTACAAATGTGACAGAATAAATGCTTTATGTACTGTACTTGCATCCTCTTTAAACAGTTAATGCTATTGTAATTCCAAGAGGCTGCAATTATCAAATTAAAATGATGGTTTAGGTACTTTGTAACATAAATATTTCAAAATTTAGCAGAATGCTTTCAAATTGTGCCTCATGAACAAGAACAGTCAAACAAGTGCCTTTTAGTTACCTGATAATCCATCCTTGGTGTTAATAGCGGATGAAATCATAACATGGTTGCTGGTAGAGAATCATACCTCTCGACTGTTCAGATTTTTGCTGCATTTTTCTTTTATTTCTCCTAACATTCATGATTTTCTGGCAAATCACTGAGGATTGAAGTCACTAAATAGTAACAAATATTTGACATACAGACTTCATAACATTCAGAAAATGCCTGCTAATGCAAAAGCATGTTTTTCTATTAACTTTCAAAGTTTATAAGCGTAACATTTAAAATTTGTTCCTGATTTTGGGTTACTACCCCCCACCATTTAATTATTTTTGTCCAGAATTTTTGCAATAAGAAATTGATGAATATGTATGAGATGCTTAGTAAATAGTTAGCCATATCTGAACTCAAACAGCTGACACTCAAGGATCAGGCCTCCCGGGTCTAGTAATGGATGTGAGTCTCTAGAAGGACATGTATGCAGCAAGGAGCCAGAGAATTAATATTCTGAAAAAGTGTTTCTTATTGAATATATATACCGTTCTGCACATGCTCATTCAAATTACAGATGGATACAGCAGTGTTCTAATTAATTATGATTGGGTGTAATGATATTTTTGTAGAACATTCATCTGTGTGTTGCGTATGCTATATATATATATATATATATATATATATATATATATATATATATATATATATATATATATATATATATATATATATATACATATATATATGTGTGTGTGTGTGTGTGCAGATATAAGTATATATATATCTACATCTACACACACACACACACACACACACACACACACACACACACACACACACACACACACACACACACATATATATATATATATATATATATATATATATATATATATATATATATATAAATACACATATACACACAGAGGGCGTATGGGGTAGGATATTTCTACTCATACATATAAATCACTATATGAAATTTGTAGGTTAGTAAAGTATATAATAGGTAAATATCTTTTTGGCAGATTCATCTTCAATCTGCATTGACGGAAATCGGAGAACTGTTAATAAAATCTAAAACTATTTTCTCTTTAAGTAGAGGAAAATGTTTCAAATTAAATATTTGATTATTAATTTGTATTCACTCAATCAAAATAAGACTTTATCTAAATCTTATAAAAAAGCTCTACACATGAAATTTTACAAAACATATCAACTTGGTCTTCTTATGAAAGCAACCTCAACTGGAATAACACATTTGAATTGTGTGTTAGTAATAGATTAAAATCCACCTTTTCAAAATTATTCTGTACCCAATTTATGATTATTAAACCCTAATGCTGTATACTTAATCCCTTCCAGAAAAGTGATATTTTTTCTGGAAGTTCCCCATTATTCAATTGTAACAATGGGATGGCAGATATATTGCAAATATTTTTGTCTTGTAAATATTCACAGGAGTGACGGATCATCCTTAAAAAGAAAATTAAAGCTATGATTCCCAAAGCAAGTAATATTCCTTTGAATCTAGCATTACTTAAAGACCTCATAGACAAAATACAGTAGAATAATGAGTTATTTGCATTAATTTAATGTTTTCTCTTTTAAAATTTATACACAACCGATTAAGCCTGCAATCTACAAAGTGGGAGCACTTTATTAACTTTGCACTCAATTATCTTAAATAAATCAAATTCCTACCAAACTTTCAAACATTTTCTGAACATGATTTTGATATTGAAACTATCAGAACTATACTTGCACCCCCTTCTTAAGATATACCTCTTCTCCAATCACCTCTTTTCTTTATTACAACTGACCTAATAGCAAATAACAACCTCTTTAACTCCATTAACATTTTACACACTGTGCGATCTTTCTTACGCTATTTAATAATTCTTTTACTCATAATATGCATTAATAATAACATACTAATCTATTGTAGTAAGCCAGACATGTTTGTATATAGTTTATATAATGCTTATTTATGATTTTTCATATCTAATTAAATATTTTTGTGTTTCCAATTTACTGTTTTTTGGGTCATCTTGTTTTGTTACTTTGTTTATATTAGTGATGTATTTAAAAAAAATGTCTCAAATAAAAAAAAAAACAAAAACAAAACAAACAAAAAAATGCTTCTAGTGCTGATTTTAGGACTGCAAAGGTTTAAGAGAGTCATGTCTCTCCCAATTCACTGCCCAACTTGTATACCCCCCAAAAAGTGATTTAAGCACATGC
>NC_056727.1:27064154-27106654 GCF_019279795.1 Protopterus annectens | reverse complement strand
CCTTCTGGCACCAACCGTTCAGGTGAGTATGCCTTAAGTGACTCACCATGTTCGCATGGGCTTTTCTTGTTTGGTGTACTCCTTTGGTAGGGTCCACTTCCATGCCTGGGTGGTAGGAGTTTTAACAGTGGGGGGAGGATATATATTAAAAATGTATACATACAAGTATATATCATTATTATCCTAGTTTTAGGTAGGAGTTGTGATAATGGGTATGGTATTTACCTTAGAGATGCAATAGAGAAAGGTTGATTATCATGTTTAGAAGGGAACTGGCTAGGCTTAAAATGGACCACAATGGCAACATGGCTAGTATTTTACCAATAATGGAAATTTATAAGGGAGGGGGATGGCATAATGTTCCAAATACCTAAAGTGATTACCAATAATGGAAATTTATAAGGGAGGGGGATGGCATAATGTTCCAAATACCTAAAGTGATTACCAACAATGGAAATTTATAAGGGAGGGGGATGACATAATGTTCCAAACACCTAAAGTGATTACCAATAATGGAAATTTCTAAGGGAGGGGGATGGCATAATGTTCCAAATACCTAAAGTGATTACCAATAATGGAAATTTCTAAGGGAGGGGGATGGCATAATGTTCCAAATACCTAAAGTGATTACCAATAATGGAAATTTCTAAGGGAGGGGGATGGCATAATGTTCCAAACACCTAAAGTGATTACCAATAATGGAAATTTATAAGGGAGGGGGATGGCATAATGTTCCAAACACCTAAAGTGATTACCAATAATGGAAATTTATAAGCGAGGGGGATGGCATAATGTTCCAAATACCTAAAGTGATTACCAATAATGGAAATTTATAAGGGAGGGGGATGGCATAATGTTCCAAATACCTAAAGTGAGACAGTTTTTGTAGAGACTTTGAGATTTTACAAATCAAACATATTCACAGCCAGTGCTAAGGACAAAACTTTACTTTGGGTAAAATAAAAGCTTATTCTTGTAGTATTTGAGTTGCTTATGCTATTTCATATATGAACTAGATGTTTCAGATACAACATAACTGTCTTATGCAATTATTGAAGAAAATTTGGGAAATACAGGGATTGTCCCTCACAAAGAGGGACAGGTGGCCAATCTATTAGGTATATGCAGTATATATCGGCATGCATACACTTTGGCTAGAATATTGTTTCTGTTGGAGTATTACCCTGACCCCATGTGCAAAATGGGAAAAGGGTTGAACATAGATAGCTGGAAGGATGGTTTTATGAGGTATGGATCTGTTTTTGGTTTGCTCTTTAATTTGTAATCATTGATTTGGATTTCTGATGCAAATATGAACAAATATGTATTTCTTTGTTTCTTTTTCATGGCTGTGGCTGTCAATTTACTGTTAGATCCCCCTAGTATTTCAGTAAGTGGACCTTCAGGTGTGGGTTATTATTTTAAAGCAGTTTTTGAATGTCTGCCTCTTGTGTTAACGGTACAAACATTTCAGAACCCCACGGCCACATGTGATTCTCTCTTATAGAGGATTTCTTATTCAGGTTAGGTATAAAGTTAAACAAGGTTTTAAGCATGTCATGGGTTGCCATTCTAGAACTTAGAATAGTCAAAGCCATATGTCCTTAAAAGTCTGCATCAGAGTAGAATCTACATCTCTATCTTGTAGATTCCACTCTGATGCAGACTTTTAAGGACATATGGCTTTTGACTATCCTAAGAAGCAGAAAGTTTGCTTTCTGACTTGGAAGCCGCACAGACAGTAGAACAAGGGCAGAGCTGCAGGAAGGGACTGGCAGTGAGTTCTGAACAAGACTTGGTGGACTGGCTCATTCCTGGCAAAAATAATAGAAAAAAAATAAAAGAGATACTTTAGGCTCAAAGATCAGTCCTCCATCTCTGGTGGAAGCACAGTCAGAAATGGAAGGTAATGACTCAGGGGGGCACCAGTGGCATGGTTTACTGATAGAAGCCATTCTTTTGAGGAATACTTGGAAATGTTTATGAATTCATTGCCAAAAAAGGGGAGGGTTACACTGTTTGTCTTACCCATAGAAAATAATTTTGGTGCCACATCAGTTTTCACTCCCAGGGAGGCAGGATGGGCCAGTTTAGGACAGGTTGCATCTCCACCCTTACCCAACATACAGAGGGGTCAAAGACCATCAGTACTTCAAGTGGTGATGTCCTGCCTCATACAGATAATTGTGTTACTCAATTGTTTTCCTCCATGGCTACATTGAACATTTTAGTTTCCAACTTTCCTGGGTCTCTTTACTTACACATCCTCACCAGAGTTAAAGAAAACCTCCTCAAAGGGGAATTCATGGAGATATTTGACCTAGGAGATAATGAGGGAATAAGGTGCATTTTGGATGGTGAAAATACTTCTAACAAGCACTTAATGGCAGCCTTGGCAGCCATTGAAAAAAAGGCCTCATCCAGAGTAGGGGTTAAAAGCTAAGACACTTGGTCACTAGGTTTCATGGTGTTTATGGGAGTGATTACAGAAAAGGATCCAAGTCGGGGTCTGTCCTTGTTGCTATATTTTTTGGCCATCAGAGAAGTACATCACATCAAGGAGAGCTCAGGTTGGGCAAATTATGATCAGTAATTCAGGAAGTTAATAGCCATCGACAAGTCTCTCAGGTGGGAATTAAGACACCCAATATATGGTTGAGAGCCATGTTAGATAAGCCGGCCACTGCTGTGATTAATGGTGTGGGTAGAAATAATGGGGAAACAAGACTCTGCCTGGCTTTTAGCCATGGTAAGTGTCTTTGGCCAGATTGCAAGTTGGCTCACTTGTGTTCTGACTGTGGGAAAGGCCACCTTGCCTTCAGGTGCTTAGGATCATAGGTAGGAATAGGCCTGACATTTCCTCAACTCACCTAGAGGGAGGACTTGGGGGAGTATGGGATAATTCTCTTAGAGGCACAGAGCCAGCTCTGGCAGAGGTTTTGATTGATCTACATCAGTCCCACTCCCCAATCTGTCTAGATAAATTGATCCAGCTGTTTAATGCCTATCCTGACCAAGAGGCAGCCACAGCTTTCTGGAAGATTTCTGCAAAGGTTTAAAGATTGGCTGATCAGCATCTTTCAAATCCAAGTTAGTTAGAAATCTTTCATCCCTTAAGGGGCATGAAGAAATCACAGCTAAGTTAATTGGGAAAGAACAAGCAGCCAGCAGAGTAAATGGACTTTTGTCCACCCCTCCCTGGCTTGTTTTTAAAATTTGTTCCATCAGCCTCATTCCTAAGAAACAGGATGGGGAATTCAGACTGATTCACCACCTCTCACACCCTGCGGGTGCATCAGTTAATTATTTCACTGAAAAAGATTAGGCCAAGAAGAGATAGTCTTTCCTGGATCTGGTGGCAGAGGTAATTTTGAGTTACTGCAACTCCTGGCATTGCAAGCTGGATATTCAGTAGGCATTCTATCTTCTTCCCATAAGACAGGAGGTCTGACCTTATTTGGATTTTCAGTTCAGTGGGAAATTCTTTTTTGATAGTGCCATGCCCATGGGGTGCTCGGTTGCTTGTGCTATTTTGACCTGTTCAGCACAGCTTTGCACTGGTGTTGGCAACAGAGGGTACCTCTTCAATCCATGATGCTCCACTTGGATTTTTTTAATAGAAGATGAAAGACAAGAAGGGGCAGTGCAGGACATATAGGCCTTCAAAGAGCTCAGTGGTAATTTAGGAGTACCCTTGGCCAATGACTGGTCAGAAGGGCTGAGTTGGGCCTTGACATTTTTGGAACTAGAAGTTGATGCTATTGATAATTCTTTTAAAATTCCATCAAATAAATTGGCAGCAAGTTTGGCAATTGCATTGGAAATTTCTGGCAATGAACAAAGTTCAGAGGGGGAAATTATGTAGCTTCACAGGCTATTGAATTTTGCCTGCAGGGCAGTTTACTTTGGGTACAACTTTTCTCCAGTCTGTTTCTGACTTGTTGAAAGGAAAAAAGCCCAAACATTACATGGTCAATCTGAGTAGAAGGGTGAATGAAGACCTCTGACTCTGATTCAAATTCCTGAATCAATTCAATGGCATGTCTTTTTGGCAGTCCTCTTGAATTTCATTCATCAACCTTAATCTTTTTACAGACATGACGGGGGGGAGGGTATGGGAAGGCAATTCCAAGGCAGTTGGTTTGCTGGAAAATGGATGGAATTTTGGTCAGAATAGAGGAAGAGGGATATTACTTTCCTGGAGATCTTACCTACCTGGGTTGCCATGTCAGTATGGAAGGACAAATTACACAACAGTAGAATAGTATTTCACTTGGACAATGCTGCAGTTGTCCAAGCCATCAGCAAACAATCCTCCAAGTCCAAATGGGTTCACTCTGTAATTAGGCTATTAGTTTTATTGATTTTAGAAATTAAGATACCTTTCTGTAGCATGCATGCGCCTGGTGGAAACAGCCCTGTAGCTGATAGTCATTCCCATTTTCAGTTTACCAGGTTTCATCAGATGACCAAACATGCAGAACCAAAGGGCAAGACAATTCCTGATGAAGTTTGGTTAAATGGAGATGAGTGGCAGCATTGTTGCTGGCCAGGCCATGAGCCAGTAACACCAGGAAGGCCTCTTCTTCATCACTTCAGACTTCTAGCATTTTCTATATGTCCTTGCCCCCATTCACAGACGTTGGGGATTGTCATTGGTCCTTCATTAAATCATTCTTAGATCCTCATTAAGAGATTTGCCTAACTCACTACAGGTTCATTTATTGACTTTGGGATGGGTGGAACATTTTCTGGGTCTTCAGGAAGCATCCAGTTACTGACTGAGTGGCAGACTGATCAAGGGTTGGGAGAATATTCATGGTGTTTCTCACAATTCCAACAAGCCAATAGGGAGACCACCTCCTCCTTATCATTGTTTGGGGCTTGTTTAACACAGTACCCGATTTTTGTACCTTTGTTAGATATCCTGCTTTGTTCACGTCATTATAAGCAGTTGCCTTCTGTGCTAGTGAATTACCAAACTCTCTTTGTTGGGATGACCTTGTAGTCACAGGGATTTTATTCTAATATGGGTGAAGTAATCAAAGATGGACCAGTAGGGTAAAGGGCAACAAGCCCAGCTAGACAAGTGTAGGGGGGTTTATTATTTGCAGAATTCACTGGTTAAGATTAATGCACAGGATCACTCCAATGGGCACTAGGTTGGGGACTAATTTTCATCTGGGAAGGTGGCAGGTCATTTAGTTTGGCAGAGATCAGTCTCTTCCTATGAAAGGCCATTGAGGGACAAAGTATACATCTTATTTGTATTTATTTTTATTTTTATTTTTATTTTACATTTGTTAACTGGGCTAGTCCAACTGAATACATGTCCATTTTCAGTAGAGGCCCGGGGAGATCAGCTCCACATTAAGTAAATAATACAGATCAGCATAAAAGAAAAAAAGAAGAATTTTCAAATAAGAACTTAATATTGAGAGAAGTGAGTACAGAGTTTATGACAGGAGTACAGTACTATAGAGAAAGAGAGTACAGAGTTTAACACAGCAGTACAGTACTATCGATACAAAGTCTAACACAGAAATACAGTCCTATTTACATAGTAAAGGGTATGACATTAGTGAGTACAGAGTTTAATACAGCAATATAGTACTGTTTACATGGTCAATCTGAGTGGAAGGGTGAATGAAGATGATATTCAACAAACTGTATGTTAGGAATGAAGGCACAGATTTAAAAAGTGAATTCAGGTAGTGTTAAAGTATAACTTAATGCACAAGAGAGTTTGTGTATATGCATTTAAAACAGAATGTTATACTCAGTAAAAAGATAGTTAGTCTGTATACAGATGGTAGAGTTTTGCTAATAGCCGAATGAGTATACAAAGATCAAATACAGTGATAGTTCCCTGGGAGTAGGAAAGTAAAGAAAGGGGGGTTAAGTGAAAGATTACTCATTCCACACTATGGGTTTTGGGTGCAAGGTATACAGTGATGTTGTACTGGGGAGTATCAGTCAGGGTTAGTACAAGGGCATAGCCATTGTGTTTTTAGGAAGCTTTTTAGTTGCTTTTTGAAGAGTGGTAATGATGACTGAGATGCAAGTATGCTGGGAAGCGTATTCCAAGTCTTCCCCACAGAGTTTGAGAAAAGAGAATCACCTGCTCTGTTGTGGGATTTCTGGATGGTGACTAGTAGTTTATTTGCTGAGTGAAGGGTAGTAAGATTAGAGTAGAGAGAGATGAGGCTACTGAGAATAGGAGTATTACTAGGATGGTACAGAATCTTATGCGTAATGGTGAGTTGTTGAAACTCTAGCTTATTTTGCATTTCTAGCCATCCTAGCTGTTTGAGATTTTGACAATGGTGAGTTCTAAATGGGGAGCCAGTAGCAAAGCTGGCAATATTGTTATAGGAAGTGGTTAGCTTATTAAGATTACTTTTGGAAAGATTAGTATAAATGGGGGAGGCATAGAGGAGAGTAGAGATCAGATGGGTCTGGGCAATGGTAGTTTTGGCTTCAGGGGTAAGGAAACGTTTTATCCTATATAAGGAACCAAGTTTTCTGTTTACTGTTTTAATAGTAGAGTTGATGTGTGAGTCAAAGTTAAGGATGTGGTCGATTATTATACCTAAGAGTTTGGTAATAGGGTTAGGAGCTATAATTGTACCATTATTGGATGTAATAGTGAAATGTAGTGGGGTGGATTTTAGAGTTGGAGTTGGAGCATCTTCAAGGGTATTCATCCCACTCATATAGAATAGACTGCACTTTTGACTTGGCCATGTAAGGGCATTCTACTAAGCTCATGTAAAAAATAGGAAGGTGGTTGTCTGATGCCTTTTTATCATACAACAGGCACTAACCCTTATTTCTGAATCATGAAAGTAGTTTATCTAGATGTTGGGACATTGTTTTATTAAGAGATTTACAATCCAAGCTTTGGTCTGCCTGGCTCGGCATTCTGGTCTAACCAACCATAACATATATATATATATATATATATATATATATATATATATATATATATATATATATATATATATATATATATATATATATATATAAAACATATAACCATAAAAAATGGTTAGTTCATTCATTTGACTTCTTGGGCCTGCTATGGTTTAAATTTTGGGAGATCTGGCAGCAACTCACAGCAAAGAAAGTTTGCCCAACATTTTGGTAATTCTCTACAGGGGAAATGACTTGGCCTGGTTCCCTAAGAAATTTCTTCTAGCCAGAATACTTTCTGATATGCAAAGGTTACACATGCTATATGCGCACAAGGTATTGTTTTGGTCATCCACTGTACTGAGAATCAACTGAGAACGAGCTAGGTTTTCCAGAGCAATTGAGATGTGCAGGTGGTTCATTAATCCTAGAGTTATACAGGCAGCTCAGCAGATATGATTTCATATCATCCACCCCAAAGATCTTGTCAGATTGGACTCTGATTTTTCAAAACAGTCACCAAAGCCATGGATGAGGAGAAGATGGTGCACACCACCTACCTTGACCTAGCCAAAGCCTTCAACAGTATTCCCCACTTGGGCATAATTGATAACCTCTCCCAGGTAGGCATCAACCCGTATGTTACCAGATGGGTAGCTAACTGGTTCACTGATAGAACCCACTCAGTTAAAATAGGGAAAGCCATCTTTAGCAGTAGACCTGTAATGAGTGGTGTACCCCAAGGATTGGTCTTGGGGCCTCTACTGTTTGGGATATACTTTTCTGAGGTGCAAGCCAAAACCAGTGGTCTGTGGCTGATCAGATTTGCAGATGACTGCAAGGTGGGTGCTGTCTTAAATTCCCTAGTGATGTGAACATCCTCCAAGAGGGCATTACCCAAACTAATGACTGGTGCCAGAAGCATGGCCTCAAACTGAATTCCAAGAAATACATCATTATCCCCCTTTAGGGAAAACAGTGTCCCCACTCATTGTCACATTAATAACAATGTACTAAGCACGCAGTCAGTTGTTAGGAACTTGACACCAAGTTGATAGCAACCTGACCTTTGTCCACCACTTTGCCTCCATTGTATGGAAGGCTTTCTACATGGTCCACCTCATAAGTAATGGTATTTCTTCCAGGAACAAGGAGTTCATAGCATCCATGTACTCCTCCCTCATCAGACCCATTATCAATTACAATGCCACCTTTGGCATGTACCTTGCCAAGCACATGCAGCAGCTAGAGAGCCCAGAGAAGTTCCTGACCAGGAAAATCCATGATCTCAAGCACCTATCCTCTACAAATATGTTAAAAGTCCTGTCCCTCTACTCAGTCTGGTACAGACTGCTCAGAGATGAGCTGTGTCTGGCGAACAAGGCCATATCAGACCCAGCCTTGCTGGAGTTGCTGCACATCAGTAAGTTAAACTCCACTTGTGTAACTCACATGCAAGACCTCAACCTGGTCTGTGACATTAATAAAACTTGTCGGCAGGATAGATTTGTGTCCCAAAGACTTCCCCATCTGTGGAATAGATTCCCTCTCCATGTCAAGCAGAGTACCTCACTAACCCCCTTTAAGAGGAACATGGACAACTGGATGGGAAACAGAAAATACACCCCTGGGATCTCACGTGTCCCTGCTGGACAGGGGAAATAGGTACTGACTTTGTGGGAACATGGCCAACATTCTTGGCTAGGCTTATAAGGGCCTCCAGGCCAAAAGCCTAGTATCAGCATATGAAGCTATGAATGTAGGAATACTACCCTTAATGCAGATGACATTGTTATCTGAGAATCCATGCATTCTGTATGCTCCATTTGCAGCTTTCTGAGTTATTCATCAGTCTAGTTAGTCAAAAGGACTCAAAGTTAATCTTAAGAGAACTAGTACAACAGTCCTTTGCAATTACACATACTTTAACATGTGCACTGACACATGGGACTTCGGTCATCATGATGGTGGCCCATTAAAGCAAGCACAATCCATAAAATAGCTTGGGATTTGGATTTATCCATCTCTTACCTTCATCACTTACATCAAAAGCTTTAGACATAAAGTTACTTCAATGCTCTGTGCATATAATAACACTGGCAATCTCCTAACCAAACAAGGCATAATCTAGCAATGAGCAGGAATTATTGCTGACTGTGCCTGAATATCACTTCGGCTTAGGACATTTATAGGAGTATGTATGTATATTTGTATGTATGTATGCATGCATGCATGCATCCATTTATTTATTTATTTTTGGGTTCTCAGCTTTGTGGACTTTTTTTGTTAAGGATTCTGTGTTAATGTATGCTCTGTGCTAAACAGCAAAAGAGTCCACAAAAGTGCCTTTCCATGGTCTTAGTGACAAAATATCAGTCTACTTCAGAAAATAAAGTGAAATGAGCTCATTGGATGGGAAAGAACATGTTTAACTACAGGCTGTCTAGAGGTCAATATTTACACATCACTTTTAAAGGGCATGTCATGCAACTTTAATATTGAGTAAACTTGTTTATCTTGTAAAGATTATATGTCATCTTCTTCTTTTTCAGCTGTTCCCGTTAGGGGTCGCCACAGCGGACCATCTGTTTCCATTTCTCACCTGCCACCTGCATATGCTCTCTCGCCACATCCATGAACCTTATCTTAGGCCTTCCTCTTTTCCTCTTACCTGGCAGCTCCATCCTTAGCATCCTTTTCCCAATATACCCAGAATCCCTCCTCAGCACATGTCCAAACCAATCCAATCTCACCTCTCTGGCTGTCTCCAAACTGTCCAACCTGAGCTGACCCATTGATATACTGATCCCTAACCTTGTCCATCCTCGTCACACCCAGTGCAAATCTTAACATCTTTAACTCTGCCACTTCCAGCTCTGACTCCTGCCTTTTTGTCAGTGCCACCATCTCCAACCCATATAACTTAGCTGGTCTCACTACCCTCTTGTAGACCTTCCCTTTCATTCTTACTGGTACCAGTCTGTCACAAATCACTCCTGACACTCTTCTCCACCCACTCCACCATGCCTGTACTCTCTTCTTCACCTCTCTTCCACACTCACCATTAATCTGAACTGTTGATACAAAGTATTTAAACTCATCCACCTTCACCAGCTCTACTCCCTGCATCCTCACCATTCCTCTATCCTCCCTCTCATTCATACACATATATTCTGTCTTAGTCCTGCTGACCTTCATTCCTCTCCTCTCTAGAGCATATTTCCACCTCTCCAGGGTCTCCTCAACCTGGTCCCTACTCTCACTACAGATCACAATGTCATCTGCAAACATCATAGTCCACGGGGCTGCCTGTCTGATCTCATCTGTCAACCTAACACCCTTGCAAATAAGAAAGGGCTCAGAGCTGATCCTTGATGTAATCCCACATCCACCTTAAACACATCCGTCACTCCCACTGCAGACCTCACCACTGTTACTCTACCGTTGTACATATCCTGTACCACTCTTACATACTTCTCTGCCACTCCCGACTTCCTCATACAATACCACAACTCCTCTCTAGGCACCCTGTCATATGCTTTCTCTAAGTCAACAAAGACACAATGCAGCTCCTTCTGACCTTCTCTATATTTCTTCATCAACAATCTCAGAGCAAACATCACATCTGTAGTGCTCTTTCCCAGCATGAAACTATACTGTTGATCACCAGTCATCACCTCCCTTCTTAACCTAGCTTCCACTACTCTTTCCCATAACGTCAAGCTGTGACTGATCAATTTTATCCCTCTGTAGTTACTACAGTTCTGCAGTCTCACCTTTATTCTTAAAAATATGTACAAAAACACTTTTTCTCCACTCCTCAGGCATCCTCCGACTTTCCAAGATTTCATTAAACAATCTGATTAAATACTCCACTGCCATTTCTCCTAAGCAACTCCATATTTCCATTGGTATGTCATCTGGACCAACAGCCTTTGCATTCTTCATTCTCTTCATAGGTGTCCTTACTTCCTCCTTGCTAATCTGTTTCACTTCCTGATTCACTATCCCCACAGCATCCAATGTTCTCTCTCTCTCATTCTCTTCATTCATCAGCCCCTCAAAGTACTCTTTCCATCTGCTCAACACACTCTTCTCGCTTGTGAGTACTTTTCCCTCATTATCCTTTATGACCTTTACCTGCTGCACATCTTTCCCAGCTCAGTCCCTCTGTCTAGCCAATTGGTACAGGTCCTTTTCTCCCTCTTTAGTGTCCAACCTTTCATACAACTCTCCATATGCCTTATACTTAGCCTTCACCACCTCGCTCTTTGCCATGTGCCTCATCTCCTTGTACTCCTGTCTACTTTCTTCATCTCTGACAATCCTAGTTCTTCTTCACCAGCCTCTTCATCTATATACTCTCCTGTACTTCCTCATTCCACCACCAAGTGTCCTTGTCCTCCTTCCTCTGTCCAGATATCACACCAAGCACCTTTCTAGCTGTCTCCCTTACTAGCTAGTTACCCAGCTATTCGGCAACTCTCCACTGCCCCCAGTGCCTGTCTTAACTCTTCCCTGAAGTCCACCTCACAATAACCCTTTTTCAGTTTCCACCATTTGACCCCTGGCATTGCTCTCACACTCCTGCTCTTCCTCTTGATCATCAATGTCATCATACAGACCTCCATTCTATGCTCTATCTATCTAAAGATTATATGACATAAAATATGGAAACATATATTGAAGGCAGTGTCAGGAGTTTAAAATGGTTTGCCTTCATAACCACGAAATGGACTTGTGTGAATAATCACTTCTGCAACTCTGATAAGTGAAAATAAAACCGCTAAATTCAAATAATGTCAAAAATCAGATAGTGGAAATTTTTTTCGACTTTTTTGAACTGCATTAATGTGCCCGACTTTCCATACTTTTGCGCTGTGTCCACTTCTCAAACTGCAATAAACAGCTGCAAGCAGGAAGTAGTAGTAAATTTGTAGTGTCCCATTATCCCAAATAAACAATCCATTGTAACACACATGTACACAGCTTCCCAATAAGCATTTAAACACACAAATAAATGTACCTTCCAATAAAAGTACAGCACTGTCAGCATCTCTATGAGAAAGAACAGTATTTTGTGATAAGCTTTACGAATCCCCTTGCTGTGAACTCGTTTCTCTTCTCTAGTAGACTGATGAAGCTGGATTCCTTATCCAACAATCTTCTTTTTGTTGACGAAGGAAGACAGAGCAATTGTCTATGCCTAAGATAATCAACGTGGTTCTGCTCCAACTGCACTGCATGCAGAATATGGAGCATGTACAAAGTTTTTTTTACCCATTAAACTCCATAGTCTCCTGTTCCATCCCTCTACTGCGTTCTGACTGCGTGGGTACCCCATCACACATTAGTCATGTTGGTTCCAGAATGAGCTGTCAAACAGAGGGGGTACTCTCTCAGATGTATTCCCACACATTCCATACCTACGTAGCCTACCAGGGATGTATGCTTCTTTAACATAGGTACATAATGGCTTGCCCTCCTCTGGCATGTCAGCCTCTATTTCAGCAAATGTGTTACAGATATCCTCAGGTGCCACAAATGCCAACGCCGGTATCTCTTTGCATAACATGGCAAAAGACATACTGCTACTGAAGGTGCCCGCCAGATGTAACTTCTGGATGTTCCACCACACTATTTGACAGAAATGGGACTAACAGCCCTTAGCTAGGGTGTTGGGTAGGTGTCTCCTGATAGAGTTAACTGTGGCACGTTCGAAATCGGCAAAAACTATGTTGGGTAACAGTGTCAGTTCATTGTCATTGCATAAATGCAGTATCATTCCCCAAAACTTATCTTAACAATCCTCGCTTTTACTGGGCATTATTCCATACACCACTGGTACTGGTACTCCGCTATTAAGTGAACAATGTAATGTGTAAACCTGCCTGCATTCAGTAGTGCTGATGGGAAAGGTCCCATCTGCCAGTATATATTCTGACTCGCACATAGTTCTAAGATTATCCATAGTGGTGATAACATCAACATTTGTGTCACTAGACATATCTGCACTGTGACATACTGCAAATGTACCTGTCTTCAAGGGTAGCATATTGGCTGTCAATTCCCTCAAGGAGTGGAAGTCTTTAAACATGGCCAACTTCTGCTTATACCTGTGCCTCCCAATACTTTTCTTAAGTGCTGTGGTATTCAGTAACTCATTCACCACGTCCGCTGATGTACCTGCTAGCACCTCAGCAGCAATTTTACAGGGGTCTTTTACAGACTGCTCTGCTCGACATTTGAATTGATGTTTAACTTACATTACCTTCCCTTGCAGCACATCAGGTGCATGATAATGGGTGTTGCTCTTAACCAGTTTATAACCATCCTTGTCTGAGTCTGTAACACATCTACCCTTACATCTGTCCTTGTTTTTACGCGTACAACACCAATATTGACTAGCTTGTATACACTTCTCTTGGTAGTATTGAAACCCATCTATGATTAGCAGTTCACGTCCTTTCTGGGTCCTGCTTTTAGTGTACAATGTATTCACTATACCTCCTGTGAACTACCTTCCTCAGGCTGAAAGACAGGTGACAGCACACTCTTTATCCAGTGAACAACAACAGATAAGACATATTAGGACAGACATGCCAGCTATGATGACATGATGACATTAGGGAATACACATGTTAACTTTGCTTCTGGTGTTTGCTGTTCCACATTATGCACTTACAATGTACGATTAACCTTGCCGCTTACTGCACCATTTTACATAACATCACATACATGAGCCAAGCATTACAGGATTACCTGACCCACTATAAAGAATACCCAAGCACCATGCTCTCTATCAAATACAGTGTAATCATTCCTACGTGCTCTACAACAGCATTTGCGACTGTGAGACGAACATATGGCTGGTATACTTTCCATATTATGTCTGTACTGTACATTAAACACTGTACACGATATGACACTCAGGTCACATCATTATGTACGGATTTCACATAGTTGCACTTGCGGTTACTATCTGGTATGCTATAGAGACACATTACATGAATATTTACTACAGATAGCATAATCTTTCAATATGAAAACACATTAGAAACTGTCCCAAACTAGCAGCGATAGCTACATTGTTATCTTTCTTTATAATTTCCCTTACAACAATCAGTAACAAGACTTCATACCTCCATCCTGTGTCAATAGCTGCTGTACACAATAATCCACAAGAATGAATAGCAGGATTTCAGCTTGCTACCACTGAATTTTGAATAGTACTTGCTCAAACAGAATATGGAAATGACGTACACACGTATGCAATGTCTTTTAAGGTCGTACTCATATTGTGCGAATGTTTAATGGCCGAATGCTATACAGCATTCGACCTTTTGTCTTTCAAACATTGTCAGATCGATATTCTGTGATTTTGAAATTGTACTTTTGAACATTTGCTGTTCGCATGAGTGATATTCGCCTTTGTAAAGGTAAACCATTTAAATTACCTGTTTAACTGTTGTAGGCTACACACACAAGTGTGATAGCCATTTCTGTGTATTTAAAGTGTTTTTTTGATTGTATCTGCTTTATTTTCTGGAAAAAAAAAAAAAAAAAAAACATATACTTGTTTTCCCACCTTTCTAAGTTACTATAGTCCAGTTTTCAGGTTAGTGCTGAATTCAGGGATGTGTTACAAGTTTCTGTATTTGCCCATACCTTACCTAGATAGAAGGAAGTTTCTTTGTTCACCTGTGAGAGAGGGGAGCTTTGAGCAGCTTATCTGTTCCTGGAGGAGTGGTTTCAGTCCAGAAATGAGTAGTTTATTGGCCAGTTTGGGCTAATTTCTATTTCTTTCATTTCCCTACTATAAAACCAGCATTTGCGAGGTTTTTGCACTTGTATACAGCTCAGCAAGCTCCTGCCTGGTGCCCTGCAGAGTTCTACAGCAGCAGAGAGAACAAAGAGAGACTTTGGAGTGATTAAGTATCATTTTTCTGCGTTTTCTTGCTGCCTTTAGCTAATTCCGCCTAAAATGCTGATTGTTTAGAGTTTCTGTGTTTTAAAAAGCTTGTTTCAGCTACATATTGTGCTTATTTTACTGCCTGCTCTTTAACAAAGTTGTTTTTGCATTTAAATTAACTGTTTAACTGTTGTAGGCTACACACTCAAGTGTGATAGCCATTTCTGTGCATTTAAAGTGTTTTTTGATTGTATCTGCTTTATTTTATGAAAAAAAAAAAAACCCAAAATATACTTGTTTTCTCACCTTTCTAAGCTAGTATAGTACAGTTTTCAGGTTAGTGCTGAATTCAGGGCTGTGTTACAAGTTTCTGTGTTTGCCCATACCTTCCTTGGATAGAAGGAAGTTTCTCTGTTCACCTGTGAGAGAGGGGAGATTTGAGAAGCCTATTTGTCCCTGGAGGAGTGGTTTCAGCCCAGAAATTAGTAGTTTGTTGGCCATTTTGGGCTAATTGCTATATCTTTCATTTCCCTGCTATAAAACCAGAATTTGAAGAGGTTTATACACTTGTATACAGCTCAGCAAGCTCCTGCCTGGTGCCCTGCAGAGTTCTACATCAGCAGAGAGACAAAAGAGAGACTTTGGAATGATTAAGTGTAATTTTTCTGCATTTTCTTGCTGCCTTTAGCTAATTCCGTCTAAATGCCAATTTTTTAGAGTTTCTGTGATTTAGAAAGCTTGTTTCAGCTACATAGTGTACTTATTTTACTGCCTGCACTTTAATAAAATAATTTTTGTGTTTAAATTACCTGTTTAACTGTTGTAGGCTACACACTCAAGTGTGATAGCCATTTCTGTGCATTTGAAGTCTTTTTTTTTTAAATGAAGAGGCTTCCTCTAAGTCAATAAAAGCCCTCATCTCGTTGGCATACAGTATTCTTATCTTAGCTAGATATGCAAGTTGTGCCTTGATGTTATTTTGTTTCAGAAACTTTATCATTGGCCACACTTTTTTCCTTTGTTCCATTATTCTAGATGAATAGTCGTTATCAAATCTTATCAGGCTCTGTTTATATTTTAGAGGTGCTTTCCTCCAAGCAGATCTTAAAATCAGTTCCTTGTCCAAGTATGAAAAAGTTTTGATAATTACTGACCTAGGAGGAGAGTTTGAGTTAGTGGCAGGTTTCCCAAGAGCTCTGTGTGTCCTTTCAATGCCAAAGGAAAGTCCTTCTTTTAAATTTAAAAAGTCAGGGATCCAGCTTGTTAAAAAGGAAATAATATCCTCACCTTCTGTGTTTTCAGGTAATCCAAAATTATTTCTCCTCTCTCTATTTTCCAAGTCATCTACTTTATTAACCAACCAAGTGTTTTGTTTAAGAAGCAATTCTTTCTGTGTTTCCTCTACCTTAAGTCTGCTTTCTAAGTCATTTAGAGAAACCTCTATTTCTGTTATCTTTGTCTGGTGATGTTGTAGCATTTCCTTGAGGGTGTCAGACTGTTTTTGACTGCTTGTTTTAAGATTTTCTAGGTTCTCTTTAAAATCATCCATATTCAAAGACAACTCCATTTTTAAAAAAGTATGTACTGATGGAAAAACACATTTGCAAAGACTTGTGGTCCTTTGTAGAGGTTATAAATAATTTAACATACGAGGATGATCCAAATTTTATGACAGTAGATGTCAAAGATTTGTATTCTTCTATCACCCGTTTAGAGGGGATCGAGTGGATAAGCTGTCTACTATGTAATAAGGGAGCCCCAAGGATTGAGGTGAATCTTTTAGAAGAGCTATTAGACTTAATATTGTCTAATAATTTCATAACCTTTAACAATAGATATTTCCTGCAAAAAAATGGTGTGGCTATGGGCTCCCCTTGTGGGGCTAGCTTCGCCAACTTAGTTATGGCTTATTGGGAGCAGAAATATATTCTTAAAAAAGATGGAATAAAAGAAAAAAATATGTCATTATACTAGATTTTTGGATGACATTTTTATTCTATTTAAAGGTGATGCACTTATAGCTGAAGACTTAGTGACTTATTTCAACTCTACCACTCAGTTTTTGACATTTACTTATAATTTTGATGCCAACAGGATTGCGTATTTAGATGTGGACCTAAGTATAGACAGGACTAATAAATGTTCTACAGCTAGGACCTTTAGAAAAGAAACTTACTCTAACTCAATTCTACACTTTAGTAGTTGTCATCGATGTCACCAGTAAAAATCAGTAATTAAGGGGCAATTTGTCAGGGCAGCACGCATGATATCCTTCGATGTTGAGTTTGATTATGAATGTAAATATTTGAGAGACAGATTTACTAAAAATGGATACCCTCAAAACCTAGTATTAGAGGTGATGTGGGAGGTACAACATAAAAGAATGACTGGATTCTACCAACCTATTTTATCACATAGGGAAATACTGGTTCCACTGAAAAGGAATATAACTGAATCCATGAACAACTCACAAGATTCATTATATGGCATACATAACTTAGTCACGATGTATAGCGTGAATGCCCTAGAAATTTATTCTATCCTGATTAAAAACTGGGATATAGTCCAAAATGGCAGTATGGTGAGACAGAAGTTGCAACAACATTTTCATATCACCTTTAAGTAAGGTCCTAACTTAAAAAGTATTTTGGAGAGGAATCCTAACCTTCTTACACATAGGACAGGAATGTTTAAATGTCTTATGTGTAACTTTTGTAAACATGTAGACAGCGGGCAGAACTTTACCATCAGGGGGCAACGATACAAGTTGGATTGTCAATCTAAGCTAGTGGTATATGTAGCTATGTGGCAAAGTTGCCCAGCCTTCTATATAGGCAAAATGGAAAGAAGACTAAGGGAACGAGTCTATGAACACCTATACGGTGTTAGTAAACTAAAATTGGAGAATGCCTTAGCAAGACATATTAAAGAACATCCACAACACTGCTTTAAATTAAGAGCAATAGATTGTATTGTATCAGATGGTAGGAGTGGCCCAGAAACACTGTTGCTAGAAAGATTAGCGCTTTTGTGGCAATTTCGTACTGATGCATATCAGTACCCCGGCCTGAACAAAATGGGTTCCATTTTTTGTATTTTAAAATTGAGAAGCCTGAGTAGATAAAAATCTAGTCTTTGCTCAAATTACATCAGTATATGTAATTAAAGTGTGCATATACGTACTTGGTTTAAACATGCATAAAGTGCACATATACAAAATATGTTTATAATATTTTATATTGTTATATTTGGTGAGTAAGAAAGAAGGAGAAAAAAGGTTTGTATAGTAAGAACTGAAGGGTTAAAATGCCAGAAAGTATGCTATGGGAGGGTTGTTGAATGTGTGTTTTATTGGTTTTAAGTTGATCATATGATCAATTTAATCTGTATATAATTAATTGTATTGAAAGCATTTGTTATATGAAGAAGTCTTGCTACAAAGCAAGACAAAACACTTTATATTAAAGTCTTTTAGCAAGTATTCGGTGTGGTTACTTTGCAAGTACTTTCATCCAGATATTTAAAAAATATATTGCCTATCCAGTAACAATCTATGTCATTTTATTGTGTCCATCTGATAAATACAGAAACTCCAACAGAATTTTCTCATTTCTCCTAGTTTCAGAAAATAATGTATTTCAGTCTTCATTAATGAAAAATAAAACCTAGGTGCCTCAGACAACCATGTATGCCTAGTGGCACAGGTGCTGGAACAGCTGGGCAGGACATGACTGGAGTGAATGGATCTCAACACCTCACCCACCACAGAGGAGGCAATGGTCATTGTGGCTGGCCATATTGCACTTGGTACAATAACTGTGCTTAGAGCAGCAGGGTACGTGGGGCTACTGCTCTCAGCTTGTGATGTTAACCCTTGTGTGCATGTCTGTATGAGACCACCTATGTCAGCAAAGGAGAAAGATTATCCCACTATGATATGGGTTTTTATGTTTGCCAACAGGGGCCATCTTACTTTCAAAAAATCTGATGCTTGTCTGATTGATACTTGTCAAAGAAGGATATCTGTGTCCATGTTTGTGTGTGTGTGTGTGTGTGTGTGTGTGTGCGTGTGTGTGTGTGTGTGTGTGTGTGTGTGTGCGTGTTCGCATTTGTATATAAATATAAGAATATATTTATATATGTATATAAATATACATATCTATATAGATGTCTCTCTCTCTCTCTCTGTATATATATATATATATATATATATATATATATATATATATGTGTGTGTGTATAGAGAGAGAGATCAAAATAGATATGTATGGATATCCTACCCCCAAATAAACCGACACAGTGATGACTCCCAGGAGATTAACATAAAAAATGTTGAATTAAGAAGCATTGATATGTTCTTTAGATATTAGCAGACCAAACAAAAGGTAAGTGTTTTTGCAGGGAACCAGCCCCATGCACCCCTCCACTCCCTTCTAATTATGTGTACTAACTCTGAGGTTGCACAGTCCCTTGGGAAAGAGAATAACCCCTACCCAGGATTTGTCAGTCTCACACATGTCAACCATCTGTCTGCAGACTGCACTTACCAAATATTGTTGCTGAAACTTTGAGCATTTAACTTTATTTTGCCATAAGGAACAGCACATTTTGAAAGTGTTCTTTGGAAGTGAGCAAGTACCCTCCTCAGCCTGCTGCTTACATAAATGTCAGAAAAAATGGAATACTCCAAGGTGCAGAAATTTCATAGCTAGAACTTATGCTTTTTGAATGTACAGTGGGCACCTTTCCATTTAAGGTGTATGACTTATGTTTCAGCAGAATAAGGTGAATGAAACCTTATAATGATTTGAAATGCAGTACTGACAATAGTGCAGGCCTGTTACATCCGTAGGATGTATATTAGTTATTATAAACCATTATTCTGTAAACTGAGGTCGTGGTGACACCCAGTGCAGAGTGCAGCCCACTGCCAGAGTTCAACAAGAAGGATGGTGGTCTGTTTCATACAGAAATAAAGTAACACAGTTTGTGTTTTTATGTTTTACAGAGTATGCTTGCATAATATATGTTTTCAATGCCCATAATATTCTGGCTAACTAATAAATGGTTGCCTTAATTGATCTGTGAAATAATACATATAATACACTTGCATATAACTTTCGAAGTATTACTGGAGGGTAAGCTTAGCTGTATGAATACTTGAGTTTATTATTCCAGTGATTTTTAAAGAAGCAAATATTGCCATCAGTGGGCAGATTTTTATCTGTGTAAATTGTATGATATTAAACAACCAAAAGAGGAAACATTTTTTTTGCTAATCCCTTTAGCAAAGTTTAATATATTTTACATTAGGTTTGTAATTAAAAACATACATAGCAGATATTCCTCCATTGTCTAATATTTTGCTAAGTCGTCTATAGAGTAATCATTTTGCAAAATTACTTATATCAGCTTACAAAAGAGTCATTACAGCAATACATAATGACGATCGTGTATGAGAGAGTGAGATCTAATTATACCACATATGGTCCTTTGGTGGAATATAATTATTGTTCTCCAATAACAATACTTTTCTCTGTACCTGTTGACAAATTAAAATGCAACTATTATTTTTAGACAAATTGGTTTGCATGGTCTACTGATATTATACTGGTCTGCCTGCAGTTTCCTTATAGAAAGTCTTAACAGTGAATAGTTATTTTAGTTTCTGAAGAGTACTTGTTACACTGTGCGTTTAAATTTTACTTTTTCTTTCACTTTTTAAGTATATGATTTTGAATTTTCATCCATTCTGCCTATTTTTTATTACAGTGTGTATAGATATCCATTATGTTCTGTTTTGTTTACAGAACCGTATACAGACCTTATGCCAATATATGCACAAAGTAAGACATCATTTTTTTGCTTGTCATAAGCAGTGTGGTATTTATTGGCAGGTTCTAGAATAATACCATTACAGAATGACGAGAAAGCGTGAGAGCTCTAGGGAAAGCACAAATGCTGCCTATGTCTATACATATACAGGTATATAGTTATAGAGATTGATATATATATGAGTATAGATCAATGCATTGTCAAAACTATCAGAGTGTTGCTTTATAGATTCTGAATTACCAAGTACTGCATCAATCAGTCCTAAGGATTTTAAAGGAGATTTTTTTTTTGTTCATCCCACACTTTTTCCACTTTATACTTATCAACTCTGAGCTCTCAAACTTGTACACTCTTGAGGCAAAAAGAAAAATGTGCTTATCCATACTGTCTTTTCAGTGCTGCTATCTGTAATGTATTGCAGTCAGAATTCCACATTAATAAAAAGTGAAAACAAATTTTCTCTCCACTGCTACCCTATCACCAGAATGTCAAAGCACTGTGAAGCTACATACTCAACAAACAGAGGTGTCGTGTGTGTGTGTGTGTGTGTGTGTGTGTGTGTGTGTGTGTGTGTGTGTGTGTGTGTGTGTGTATGGGTGTACTACCTATAGTCAAAAAGGCACATTGATTACCCTGACAACATCATGTGTTAAAACTGAAAAAGAAACAAACAAAATATTTTCACACTCAAAAATATTTTCCAACTCTGGCATTGCACAGCAGTAGGGAAAGGGCAAATTCCCAAGCCCTACTCCACCATGAACTCATTATTACTAATCACTAATTGATTTCTTAAGGTGGCATTGCAAATGTTCGATATTCCAAAAAATTAACTAAAGGGCTGGTTCCTGTGCAGATATAGATATATATATATATCTATATCTATATATATATATCTATATATATATATATATATATATATATATATATATATATATATATATATATATATATAGGTTTACTATTGTTAATTCAAACGGAATAAACAGTAAATAAATAAACAGAATGCAGTTGTGCATTCGAATAAGTGGAGTCCACTGTCTGGTGTAAAACTGCTTGTGCGTTCGACAGTCTGTTTTTTGGCACATTGCAGCCGATATAATGTCGTTCGTGCAAACAATAGTAAACCATATATGTATATATATATATATATATATATATATATATATATATATATATATATATATATACACGGTTTTTTAAGGTTGAACAGTGAGTACTTATTTAGGACTCTTTATTAGTAGAGAGAGCCTTCTTTGCAAATACTTGGTTAATTCCCTGTCCATGCTAAGGGCTGTTCAGCCTAGGTGTAGTCATGGTTAGCTTTGCTACAGGCACATAGATCGTAGAATTCGTCACCCATGAGGCCATACATTGGTTCTACTCACGTATTACAATCAAATGAGACATTACTTTTAAAGCGGCCTAGAGGGAAATGGAGGAGGAATGTGAATGTGCCTTGACAGAGTCAGAAAAACTGATTACATCAGATAAGGTCCTTTTTAATTTTGTTTCATATTTGCCTACTAAACCATCATGCAATGCTTCATTTTATGGAATTAATGCTGTTGTACTATATAGATTTAAAGATGGTGTAGAGAAACATACAGCACTTGCTTTAAAGTTACAGACTAGATAATCATTTTGGCATTAAGAAATAAAGACAAAATTGAAATCGGGATGGCAGGAGTTAAGAAACATGGAAGGAATGAAGACTGTGTTTGAGTAAAGAAGTTTGCTGTTGCTGAATAGTGACCCTAATCATGCTTAGAAACTGTTTTTGTCAGAAGTTTGCTCACATAATGCAGATATCTTCACCATGCATGCATCCATATATATATATATATATATATATATGTATATGTTTATATATATATATATATATATATATATATATATATATATATATATCTGACTGAAGGTTTACGTAGATAGTTCTCTGGAAGTGATGACTAATTTCTTCTACACTGTCATGGGAATTTATGATTCTACACATTCCTCCAAGAGAGCTTTCCAGATCGCAAACTATTATTTGTATGAATATTTTTTTGCTGATGAAACTCTATATAGCCACAAATTGGCTAGAACCACATAAGACATCATGGAATAATTTTAAGCTTGTGGCTATAAAGCATATACTAGCACATAAATTACTTCTGAAACAAACTAACAAAAATATTAATAACCCGAAAATATGGGAAAAGGTCTTCAATATTATATTAGCATGATACTGATTTTAGGAATATATTAAATATAGGAAGCATTTCATGTAGATATTGTATAAATGGTTTGTAGTAGTTATAGTGTATTATGTGTGTGATGTTTATTGTATTTTTGTAATGTTTTTGGAAAATATATTTCAATAAAAATTTATTATGGAAAAAAAAAAGAAGTGATGACTAATTTCAAGGTGTGTAGCTCTCAGTAGTAGTATGTGAACCAAAAAAGTTAATTTATCTTTCAGTACAGATTGGTTCATGGTATTCAGTGTTGAAATAACATTTAGTAGACCTGTGTCTGATTTTCAGAACATCACTAATTATCTACTACATGACTCTAAGCATACTGAATAACAAGAACCAAACTCTTATATGGCCTTTACAATAAATGCTGGGTCTAGTAATAGGCATTTTAACAATTCCAGAGTTAGATAAAAACTACAATGCATGTCTCTCTTTAAATGCCTTGCCGTGCCGAAAAGGATGAAAGCATCACATGCCACAAATGCTGGCTCTATTACAAACAGAAGGTTTTTTACATTTTTTGTACTTGCTTCAACCCCATCAATTTTTGAGTTTTTTTTTTTTTCATTTTGGAAATATACAGCCTACAGTCAGTAGCCTTGGTGGTGCAGCGATAGCGTTGTTGCCTCACAGCAAGAGGTTCTTCCATTTGATTCTCGGCTGGAGCGCCTTCTGTGTGGAGTCTGCATGTCCTCCCCGCGTTCGAAAGACATGCGTAGAATGGGCGTGCTTTTGCTGAAGGTTGGACGTTGAGCTGGCACCTCGACACCCATAAAAAATCTACTGCCAATCATTAGCGGACCGGAGTTCCACTGTGGCGACCCCTAACCGGGAAAAGCCGAAAGAAGAACAACAGCCTATAGTCAGTAAGAAAAACTAAACAATTACCCTCAACACAAAAAATTATTTAGCAACTTTCTGCTACATACAGGTGATATTCAATATCAGGTAAATTGTGTGTGTGTGTGTGTGTGTGTGTGTGTGTGTGTGTGTGTGTGTGTGTGTGTGTGTGTGTGTGTGTGTGTGTGTGTGTGTGTGTGTGTGTGTGTGTGTGTGTGTGTGTGTGTGTGTGTGTGTGTGTGTGTGTGTGTGATTTTGCATGCGATTGTGTGGTTCTCTGTGTATATGAATAAGGTTTGAGAGTGTGTGTGTGTGTGTGTGTGTGTGTGTGTGTGTGTGTGTGTGTGTGTGTGTGTGTGTGTGTATGTGTGTGTATGTTTGTGCATATGATTGTGTGGTTGCGTGTGTGTATATGAATAAGTGTTTGTGTGTGTCTGTGTGTGTCTGAGCGTATAAAAGTGTGTGGTTTTGTGTGTGTAAATAAGTATTTTGTGTGTGTGTGTGTGTGTGTGTGTGTGTGTGTGTGTGTGTGTGTGTGTGTGTGTGTGTGTGTGTGTTGGTTTGTGTGTATACTTGCATGTCTAGGAAAACAGATTTTTCTCAGAGTCATGTATATATAGAAAGTAATGCAAATTTGATATTTTTCATATTTAATGTATTTGCTCCAGTTTGGCGGCCTATGAGAACAGACAATACATGGATCAGCTCGGCTCAATGCAGAGTTTCGGCTGAGTTTGTTAGAAAGACTTGGAGGAAGGAAAGAGCATGAGTCCCAGTAATTTCATGGTGAGTTATGTGACTGTAACACTGCTGCACTTCTCAATTCACATGGTTCACTGCATGTCATTAGATCCGGAGAATAATCTTATACCGGAGGCCAAATGGCTTGCAGTGTGTGAATATGCCATAATTATCAGCTAATCAAAATTAAATTCAACTATTTTCAAGTCAAATTGAAAATCACTAATTGCATTTTTGTATGAAAGCAAACCTCGACTGAGTAAAGCCGTATTTAAATCAAATTCTCACTGAAGAGAAGAATTCTATTGTTTAATGTCTTCACTGCCCAAACAAATGGCAGTTACAAAGGATGTTTTATACTTGTGATAAGCATGAATTATGCTCTGATGCAGGACCTTACCTCTGTTACAACATTTAATGTACTGACATTTTTTCTTAATAAAATAGCATGGTTTGTGTAGGCCAAATTATACTATAAATTAGTTCTAAGATATGCATTGATAGAGTCTCCTTCAATATTTTATAAAAACAAACTGGTGCATAAAATGTGTACAGCAAGCATAATTCACCTGGTAAGAATATTTTGTTGCTAAGCCCTCATTTAACAATCAAAATGCCTCCCCACTGTATTCCATTAGTGTCATAAATTACTCTGATAATTAACAGAGTATTGTAGACTATCCTAGTCTTTATCTAGCAATATAAATGTCTAATTTGCTAAAGCAGGACAGCTTTAAAACTGAGCAGCAAATTACTTTTCAAATCTAGATAATTTAGCACATTTTTTAAATCAAACACTAGTGAAAATAATACAATTATGAAGAAATATAGGAATGGAATAAATAAATAAAAGGTAGCTCATGCTGAGTTTCAATGTCACCTGAAACAGAGCTTATAATGATCATAAGATAAGTGAAGGCAGAGGGAATAAAAATGGAAAACCATCTAGGTTAATTTTATATGAAGATAAATAAGCGTAAATATGAAAAGGTATCCATGACTGATTGAAAGTTAGTAGTGATGTCACCAGCTATCACTTTTTTATCTTCCGCCTTTGGCTATAAATGTTGTTCGACACCACATGAGTTAAAGGGTCGTTTATTACTTCAGGTATACAACGATGCCAGTTTTAAATATTTATACCGGTGTGCATATTTTCGGCATAATGCATTTATATCCAATTTCAGAATAAGAAATTAAGTATATCCCCTTGACTTGGAATTCACAGGGCAAAGAATACAATGCAGTCAGAATATTGTTGCGTATGTGCAAGGTTTTGTTCATGCTTCACATCCTTCTTGCATACTTACTTGTCTTTATTTCCAATAAAGATTAACTGGAAAGTTAAGTTTTGAGTGACAGAAGCAGCCCTGCACAGAATTATATGTGGTTAGATGCCCCGCTCTGTTTTTCTATTGACTTACCTGCAGTGCCATGGCTGGTTTCCATCTACTGTTTGGTAATACTGCAGGACAGAAATTTGGGATTTTAGATTTGCATACATTTTGAAAGAGTACTTCAGACTTGTCTGACTATATTCTTCCTCCGCTCGGGTTGAATATTATAGTTGGGTTTTGAGATTACATTAGTTACCTGTACATGGTGAGATCTTCTATTTTCATCCAGCGTCAACAAATGAATACTATGGAATGTGAAGTAAAAGAGTAGTACGCAGAACCTCTATGTCTTTTTTATCATTCTTAGCATGTTTTATGCTTCAGAGTATTTGTCAGTCGATCATACCGATGCTATTTACTGTCATTATTCTCCTTTTTCTTTTTTTTTTCTTATTTCTACTATTCGTCACTTTTTGAACTCAGTCTGCTTCAAGCTTGGCATGCATAGGAGCATAGGAAGTTACTAGGCTGTTGGCCCTGAGGCCTTTACAAACCTAGACAAGAATTTAGCCCCATGTTCTGACAAGTCAGCACTCTATGCCACTGTCCAGCAGGGACACAGATGGAATCCCAGGGGTGTATTTTCTGTTCCCTATCTAGTTATCCAGGTTGTGCTTATAAATGGGTGGGAGGGTGACCTAATGGTTAAGGTGTTTGCCTTACAAACACAAGGTGCAGGGTTTGAGTCTCCTGAGGATAACTGGCTAGGCTAAAAATGGCCTAATAAGGGGGCAGTTAGCCTTAGTAAATCTATGAATCTAAAAGGTTTAATGAGGTACACTGCTTTACATGGAGAGGCAGTCTATTCCACAAAGGGGGGTGTCTCTGGGACACAAATCTGGCCTGCCAACAAGTCCTATTTATGCCACAGACCAGGTTGAGGTCGCGCTTGTGGGTTACTCAAGTGGAGCATGACTTGCGGATACGCAGCAGTCCCATGAGGCAGGGTCTGAGATTGCTTTGTTTGCCAAACAGAGGTCACCTTTGGGGAGTCTGTAGAAGACTGAGTACAGGGGCAGGGCTTTTAGCCTGTCTGTGTACGTTAGATGTTTGAGGTCCTGGATTCTCCAGGGGAGGAACCTCTGTGGTTTCTCCAGCTGCTGCATGTGCTTTGTGAGGTACATGTTGAAAGGGGCATTATACTTAATAATGGGTCTTATAAGGGAAGAATACAGGGATGTTATAACCACCTTGTTCCTAGATGAGATACCCTTACTAATGTGGTGGGCTATGTAGACAGCTTTCCATACAATGGGGGCAATATGGTGGTCAAAAGTCAGTTTGTTAATAACCTGGGTGCCCAAGTCCCTCACAACTGATTGCATGCTTAGGACCTTATTATCAATGTGATAATTTGTGGGGATGTCACTCTCCCCAAAAGGGACGATCATGCATTTTTTGGCATTCAGTTTGAGGCCATGTTTCTGGCACCAGTCATTGGTTTGGCTAAGACCCTTTGGAGGATGTCCACATCACTAGGGGAATTGATGACAGCACCCAGCTTGCACTCATCTGCAAACATGGTCAGCCATAGCCTGCTAAATGTGGCCTGCACCTCTGAGAAGTATATTCCAAACAACAGAGGCCCCAAGACTGATCCCTGGGGTCCACCACTTGTTATGGGTCAACCACACAAGCTGGCTTCCCCTATTTTTGACTAGGTGGGTTCTATCAATGAGCCAGTTTGCTACCCATCTGGTAACATATGGATTGATGCCTGGTTGAGAAAGTTTATTATACCTGAGTGGGGAATAGTACTGAAGGCTTTGGCCAGGTCAAGGTAGGTGGTGTGCACCGTCTTCCCTTCAGCTATGGCCTTGGTGACTGTCTCAAAGAAGTCAACCAGATTTAATAGGCTTGACCTCCCCTTGACAAAACCAAACTGTGTGGCATCAAGTGTCTAGAGATTGCCAATCTCCTTGTTAATGAGGTCTATGATAATCCACTCCATGGCTTTGCAGATCAGGCTAGTTAGGCTGATGGGTCTATAATTTCATGGATCGGTGGGTGCTCCACCTTTGTGCAAAGGGATGACAGTAACTGTCCACACTCGGCTGGGATGAAGCCGGTACTCTGGCTTTGGTTGAATAGGGTGCCTAATGGTGCTGCAAGTTCCTGCCTGAGTTCATGTAGGATGCAGCCTGGAATGTTATCAGGTCCCATGGATGCTGTATTTTTGCCTTTGAGAGGGCAGTGATGACTTGCTCCCTAGAGATAAGGGGAAGGGAACAGGTACTGGGGATGTCCTGTTTTACTAACGGGGGGACAGAGAAGTGAAGTTTTCACTGAACCTGTCTGCCAGCAGGTTGTCCGTATCTATAGGGTTTGTGTATGTGGTATTCTTGACCACCAGTTCTGAGCAGATCTGGGTGCTTCCCTTGAGACTGCGGACATATGTGAAGAATGCCTTATGATTGTCTTTAGTAGATGTGGCCAGTTTGGACTCAAAGTTTGATTTGGAGGATTTCACTAGTGCTCTTATTTGCTTGTTCAGGCAAAGGAGAGTTTGCTTCTAGTTAGGCACCTGCTCCATCTTGGCCCTAGACAGCAATTTTTCCTTTTATTATAGAGTTTACTTATTGTAGATGTCCACCAGACATGTTTACTCTTCTTGAGGAGGAGGATTTCATCCTGTCTGGTATTCCTGATTCCATGCAGCTATATAAATGCTCATATAGTACCTTGGAATAGGTTTGGACATATGTGCCAATTCCTATGGAGGGCGAGGGGGCTGTGATGCTGTTTATACCTTCCCTCAGGAGGTTGTAATCAGCTTTGGAGAAGTTTTTTTGTTTGATCCTAGCTGGGAGGTGGGGTCAGGGGAGATGGTGACTTCGAAAGTGACGGCTTTATGGCCGGATCTTACCAAGGATGATGGCACTGTAGGGATGCTGCAGTGGTTACCCATGTTGGTTAATACCAAATCCAAGATATTTTCACCTCTTGTGAGGGTGTCAACCAACTGGTCCAAGGCATTTGCATTAACAAAAATCAAGGAATTTCTGGGCATTTAAATTTTGGCATGAGTATTTATTCCAATCTATGGTTGGATAGTTAAAGTTGCCCAGGGTCAAGGTAAAGGGTTGAATCTTGATAGATTCTAAGAGGTCCAGCTAGGTGGAGTGGTCATCTTCAGTCAGAGTTGGAGGTCTATAGCTAGCTATAATTTGAATAAGGATCTTGTCAATTGCTAACTGCAACTGGACTGTTTCCTGTGCATCATAATGTTTGACCAGCCTAGAGGTGTGTATGTCTTTTATATATATTACAATTCCACATCCTTTTGTTTTGCTGCCCACGGTTTGGGGTCTGAATGAATGATAGGATGAGTAACCTGGTATGGCTGGGGTGCACTCTGCAGCTTTGAACCAGGTTTCTGTGATTGCATAAATTGCATAAATGTCAGCTTCTTTCTACATTCTGACTTATTTTTCAACTATAGCTCTCATATCAGTTAAAGAGACCTAGCCACATGACATCTTCAGCTTCTAGTTAAAGACAGACATTTCATTCAGTTCTTCCACTCCTACACTAAATATGGCACCATAGGTGCCAGAACCATAGAGCGAGGGGGAGGAAGCACCCCCCCCAGTGCCCCCCACTTTTACAGCTGCAAGACCTGTTTTTTTTAAGGAGGACTCATGCGTGCATCACACACTAATGTCAATTTTAAAACACAAAAGTGCGCGGAAAATGTATTTCTCAGTCTCATTGCTGCTAGCTTTAAGCCTGCTGCCAGAGTCAGCCATGGTAAGAAGTGCTCCATTTATTACTTATATGGCTGGAGCTGGAGCTCTGTTTACTGTTTATTTGGCTGGTGAGGAAAGTGTGACAAATGCAGCTTACTTAATAGAACTGCTTACTTTGCTGACAAATATGTAATTTCCAAGTTGTAAAACAAGTGACAAGTAACATTACTAGAGAGTGCCTTAAAGAACCCTTTGTATTAATCATTTTAGAGGTATGTATGTGCAAGGTACACTGAAAACAAGTGGGGAGAATATATCTAAAGGGATATAAATCTCAGAGCATAAACTGGGATTGTGCACAAAACAAAGTCTTATAATGTGAGAGTTAATTTTGTTAAACTGCATACAAAGTCATCTGTATTTCATTACGATTCTTTCTACTAAAGTAGTGATTCCTTTTAAAGGACACCTATGGGATAACCTGAATGTTTGCTGCTTTCTGGTGCATTTTCCCCCTATTTGTCCATCTAACCACATAAATGAATGATTTTGATACGGGCACATTCATTTTCATGTTTTTGATTGCCCAGGTTGTACTGCTAGTGGTACAGCTTGCCATATTTTATAAAATCTTGGGTCTCGTGCTGTTGTAAAACTCCAAGAAGAAGCCCATCAGTTTTCAAGAATTGTAGCTTAAAAACACGCCCTCTTGGATATTTTTGCCCATGGAACATCCTTTTTATAATTATGCACACCTACCTTCCTTCTGCCCTACCTTCTTTTGTCCACAGAACATCCTTAGGAGCAGGAACTTCTTTTTCAGTGATCAGTTGCTGAACGTAATTGTTTTCATGAAGAAGAATAAAGCAATTCCTCTCGCTTGTGTACACCTTCTTGCTGGTGTTCTATCTTGACTTACTGATTCTCCTTTGTACTTTTTTTGTCTTTTGAAGCTAAGTTTCAGTAATGTGCTTATGAGCATAAAGCAATTCCTTTCATTGCCAGTGATCTGTTATTAAGTAGACAATTTTTCCCCAGTAACTGTTGTCATTGCTTTTAAATATCAGCAGGCTGGTTGTGAAGCGCTGTATTTATTTTAGTAACGGGGCTACAGAGATGGCATGGTTAACATGTTTACCTTACAGGCACAAGGTGCAGAGTTTGGTTCTTACATGGGATAACTGACTGGCTCAGCTTAAAATGGCCCACAAGAGCAGATAGCCTAATGTTAATCTAGATTTTACCATACATGCAGGTTTGGGGCTAGCAGAAGAGGAGAGTGAACAGGAGGCAGAAAAGCTCCGTGAAAAATTGGAAAGCTTGCTGGACAGCCAGCAGGGATCCATTACATGTGATTGGGTTTACTGTCATCGGTTCTGTCAGGTAAAAACTAATGATGGGACAAATCTTATTTAATGAGTAAGGTGTCATTTAATGTTTATTTTGCGCATGATTTGAAGACAGGTCTGTGTCCGTTGATTCCGTAGGTAAGAACATTTGTTGCTTACTAATGATTTCTAGTGTGCGAAGAGCACTCTTCCAATACCCTAGTCCAAAGCGGAATGCCAGAACCTGATTATCGTTTTGGCTTGCAACAAAATGTTTGTGTTACTGTGTTTGGGCTTAGGCAAGTGCTGAATCTTATGTTTTTAACTGCTTAACTGGAACATTCACGTCAGAAGTAAAAGCTTGTTTCTGACGATGGTTGTTGACATTGTACACTAAGTCACAAATATGTAACAATAACACAGGGCAAAAACAAAAGCAATTAGGGGAGATGTGGTGCTTTTATTTTTGATGCAAGTCTTGACTGTCAAGAAAGTTGTGAGCAGCAGTAGTTTTCTGATTCATTGGTAGTGTAAACACCATTACCGTAACTGGACTGCCAGCTCCAGAATAGGTCACTTTGTGTATGTTAGTCAGATCTGGATGGACTGCTGTAACATTTAACTAAAAACTTTGTGCAATCATTTTTATTTTAACTTTTGTTTGCAGTGACCATTCTGTTTTTAAAGGTAACACTGAAAAAAGCTGGTAGATTTACATATTCTTATCCTTTCTTGAAGGGATTCTTGGAAAGCTTCATTTTATGTCAGAATAATTGTGTTTTCCCTGTGTTCTTGTCATTTTAGGTGATTACTCTGAAAGCATATTTCTGTGTGTCATTCCTAAGTCAGGGATGTGCGTCTTTCCTTCTGAGGTGGTTTGAACTTGGTACTAAAAGTTGTGAGGTGTGGCAAGCCCCACAAGGGTATGGGGTATAATTGCTCCCCTTCAAAAGAGTTTGCTGTAAGCTTGTCATCCTTCTCATTCTCACATTTGTTTGTGTACTGTCATTCCAGTCAGAACTTATTTACAAGGAATTCAAAGCATCTAAGTTGCGAACTTCTGCCAGAAGCCTTATTGTGTCTTTAACTGATTGGCCCTCGGGATTAACTGTGTAAAAATCTTTTATCCTGCTGTGATAAGACTCACATTTGCGCAAAGTCAGTTCCCCGTGCGTTGTGTGTTTGTGTGTGTGTGTGTGTGTGTGTGTGTGTGTGTGTGTGTGTGTGTGTGTGTGTGTGGTTGAGTGAACTCTTTCTTTGTTTCCTGTTTCCTTTTAGGTTAAATTGCCTCTTTACAAAGATAATATGGAATCTGGAAGCACTTCTGTTTAAGTCACTTCTTTAGCATTAAACAACAGTCAAATGGAGGCTGATGGAACCAAACAAAGAATTACAACATGAGGCTGAATAGGAGCATAAAGTCTCAACTGTTTGTTTTAAACTAACAATTTGGAAAGTGTTGCAAAAGTGTTCATGAACTTACTCTCCAACTTAGTGCTGAATTTGACATACTGGATGTTATTACTGGTGAATTTATCACGTGGCTGATGATGAATCCATAATTCTGGTTAAGTATTTTTGGTTATGATTGTGATTATGTTTCATTTTGCCAACCATGGAAAAAAAATCACTTGACTTGATCTTCCAACAGTGAGATTACTTCAGTTGTAATGGTAAAAATATTTATTAACTGATTGATTAATTGATTGCTCCCTACAGAGCCTCACATGATGGTTCAACTACCTGCACCCAACTGGCCCACAATTAACCCATTTCTTGTGAGTGATATGAACTGGACATTCCTGGGTCAGCCAGGAGTCTTACAGATCTTTTGTTGCTGTTTGTAAATCCTTCACTGGTGAAATTTGAATGAGCGGACCAGCTTGCTGGTCCTGTACAGTGGCCTACTCTCATCCCCACATCACCCCCTGCTGTCTAATGAGGGGAATTGCAGTGCCACATACTGAGATCTTCTAGGCTTACGAGTGTGATTTTAAGCAGATAGCATGGCCTCAATAGGCTTGAATTCCACTGGATGTAACACCTAGAGCTCTCTCTAAGCATAACTTATGTGGTAATCCAGAATCTCTTGTGTTCCAACAGAATGGCAAGTTGGCAATGGTCACTCATAATCATCCATCCTAGCCAACTTCTTCAGGTTCCTGAGGTACTGACTGAGCCTGGGTCAGCTATGCCACAGTAAGGTTTTTATCCTTCTGTGCCATGGAGCTGGCTAGTAGAAACTATTTTTGATATGTCTATGATAACTCCAAGATTGTCACTGTACCATGGTCAAAAAAAAAAAAACAGAAATTTAAGTCATGCATGTGTTAGTGACTTGTTCCGTTGTGTATGGATGGCAATAGTGCAGGTGATCATGAACATTTGGTGATGAATATAACAAAGATATTGTGTCAAAGTGGTGTTGTTGGGCTGTGTGAGTGATGACATAATGCTGAGCTTTTCACCTTTAGAAAAGTGGGTCAGGAGGTGAAATGTTTGCAGAGATGGTTAGGTGTATCTGAAAAAGAAATTGCACTGGAAAAAAAGCATGCTGGTTACTATTCAAAATTCTCAGTGCTACCATCCTTGCAGACTTCTGTCTTAGATAATGTAAAAAGCATGTCCTGTTTCTTCCAAATGTATGGCTGCTGCTATTTCTGTGGCTAAGACTAACCTGATAAGATTGGAAAATCTCCCATCATCTAAGAGGTACATGCAGTTGTTTCTTATCCATATCATTTGACTACGCATGCCATTATCATAAACTGTTCTGTATCTGTGATCATAGGGTAGATTTTAAATATGCAGACTGGAATTGTGTCCATGATATTTGATTTTTTCCCCTGCCTGGATGTCAGCAATCCTTGAATTTTCAGTGATGAATGTTCAAAAGTGAGTTCCTGATTTTTTTCTTCACTGTAAAAATAAGATGTTACCACTCCGATACCCAAAAAGCAACCTGTTGATCTGCCAAAACCTTAAACATGTCATTCATCTCTATAAGCGCCTATTCTGTGATAAACTAATTGAGAAAGGATCAAATACAATACTGAATCTTCTATTATCAGCTGATCATTGGTCCATTCAGTTTCAGGACCCAGCATAATCATGTGATTGCTTCACTAGGATGGGTACTGACGTCTAAATGACATTCATGCAATATCCTTTTTTATTAAGTGTCCTTCTGGTTATATCAGATGCATTTGGTACTGTGGATCTTGGGATCTTAACCCAATCTAAATTGGTCAGATGTCTGAATAATTCATCTCATAGCATTCAGAGCAATTTCACCTCAGAGTTTCAGATAAAATTAACTGTTTAAGATGCTGTGTGCAGTATGGGTTTCTAGAGTATTCCATACTTGGCTGTTGTTTTTGTTTTATATGCTTCTTTTCATCAAGTAGCTTACTCTTTTGAAATGTCTATTGACTTCCATATTCTAGTCAAAGTTAGCAATTGTTCTCATAAGGGTTTGAATATATTTACAAGAGGACTAAGCTGTGCACTTGAAAATTTAATATTTACAGTATAAGGATCTAGAAAAAAAGCACGTTTTGATCTCCAAAGGCACCAAAGCACACACATCCTTTAAATATTATATGACAGCATGAACTATGAATCATTTAAGCTTCTATTTCTGTCTGTTTTCTTTTATTCTTACATTTTTGTGTGACTGCAGCAAAACATTTTTGGGTGATCAGGTAGTATCATAATTCTGTCAAATTGTTCTTGCTTCCTTGAGGCATCCAGTATTAATAATTGTACAAATATCTTTAGAAGAGAATACAGTTTAGCACTCTAAACTATAATTCGATTTGTTATACTGAATGTAAAATATGTCTAATTCTTTCAACGACTTATTAGATGCTTAAAAATCCAGACATTGAAAACTCTCTGTACTGCAGCAAATTCTCAGGCTACCAGCTGTGTCTCTAATAATAACAACCAGCAAACAAAGGCCTTAATCACTGCATGGCCTGCCCTTCTTTTCCCACGCACCTTCCTAAGGAGACATAATCCCCTGTATCCTGATTGGAAATTATCAGACTTAAAATAGAGAAGATATTGTTTTCTGCACAAATTTTAACATTTAAATGATATAAACTATTTAATGTAGTCACCCGCATCATAAGAAAAATAAAAAAAAAGAAGAAAACAGTTTTACAATATGTGAATTAATTTTCTCTAGTTATTAATTATGATCTGCCTACACCCTGCAGGTGAAAGATTAGCCATCTTTCCCTTTTCTTTTTCTCCACAGACTGCAGAACCTTAAACATGACTTCATTGAGGCTGCTTGATTAGACTTACATATTGTGCACTTGAAGGCAATTAGCCTTCCGAAAGGTTCACAAGCTAAGCATCATCCTGTGGATTACCTGCAAAGACATGCAAGCCATTTCTGCTGCACAGATTATGCTTCATATTTTACTTGCAACATAAAAGTATTGGTTAAATTCCTTTAATATACAAAAGACCCCATTACAATGCAGTACTGTTTAGTGGCTGATGTGAAATGAGCTACTAACATTTTATGCTGTATAGTGCTAATCAAGTCTCGCAGTCTTCAACACGTTACCATATGTCTTTTGACTAGGCCAAAACCATGAAATCTGGTATTTTTGTTAAGTAGATTTAAATCTGTAAATGCAAGGTAATGATCCCTAAGCTAGGTCATTTTCAACTAGACTTGTTAATTGAGACAAAATCAATCACATTATGTATTTATTTGTTTATTTATTTATTTGCAGGCATTGACTGGGAAAGTCAGGTTAGATTGTTCACCCTTTTTTAATTGAGGCACAGGAAGAAAAGATTAAAGCTTAACAAATTACAGGTAGATATAGAGAAATTAGAAGATCAAAGCAAAATGTTCACAGTAGTAATAAAAGTTGATTAAGATAGTAACATGACAAATTATAGACACATGTAGAGAGAATAAAAGGAGTCACCATGATAGGTTTTAGAGGTTTGTATTAGGAGTTGATCCTGAGATGTTATCTGTCAAGGTCTGTTGTACAATTGGAGGACGTTAGCTAAGGGTGGGCATTTATTATGAAGATATAACATCGCACATGATGTTTGCAGTTGTTTATAGTGAGGTCTTGTGGGGAAATTTAGCCTGTAACTGGTCCCAGGTACAGTGGTAATGGTTCTTATACTGTGTGTTTGATGCAAATCAATAACATCAATATAGTTATTGTAATTAAGTGGAATGGAGATAGGATGCCTGGACATAGGTAGGAGTCAGGTGATGTAATGATTTTGGTCGTCAAGAATTGAATGTATTATAGGAAACCAATTTTATTATGAATTTTTTGAGTAACGTGCTTGATGTGGAGGTCAAATCTGAACTTGTCATCAGTGATAACTCCTTAGAGTTTTCTGTGAGACATGTCTTCAAAGCAGGTTTTGTCTAAGGATGTGGTAGAAAAGGAATGTTTCTCATTGCAAAATGAGGTTTCTTTCAATATATATGCAGTTTGTTGATTAAGTTACAGGTCAGATAATTTTGGAGTAGGAGAGAATAGGACACTGTGTGAAAAGTCTTTAGTCAATGAAGAGTGCTGAGATGATTTTTCCTTGGCTCCTTTAGTTGTTCGCAGTATCTGGGTAGGACAACAGTGCTAATTTAGTGCTATGGTTTAGTGCTATAGTTAACACAAAAAAACATGTTGAGAGAGGGATTAAGGATGGTTATGTGTTACCTACTTTAGTACCTGATGATGGATGCCCTTTCCTAGAGTTTTGGATAGTGGGGAAGGATATCTATAGGGCAATAGCTGGATATGTCTACTGAGATACCTTATATAATTGATTCCATAGTGAATGGTTAACTAGTATAAAAAAAGGATAGTCTAAGATATATCTGGCTATTTTGAAATATCCTGTAGGAACATTATCTGCTGAGGTTGTTGAAGGATTAAGTCAGGTGTGGAGGTTTTGATGAAGAAGGTAGGAACTGTTTGTAAATTCAAAGTTGTGCTATAACTAGAGTGTGGAAGAGTGCTATGTTAATTATAGTCTATTGGTGAGATTATGGAGATTACACTAGAAATAAAGTGTTTAGCAATTTTTTAGCTATTGTGTCTGAGAGAGTTTGAAATAGACTGGAATTGTGGTCTAACCTGGCTTGAGGAGATGATTTAGGCTGGACCACAATTACTTGAAGTTGTTTTGATGGGTGTTGTAACAAAAAATATACTGCAAGCCCAGCTATCTGAAATTTTGCAAATAATTATATGTCATTTGAATATTAATATGATTTATATAGAAGTGTGACAGAAGGAGATACTGTCAGCTCAGCTATCTGGAATTTTGTAAGGGGTTGTGTGTCATTTGTGAACATCAGCATGATGCAATTGTTTGTGTTACATCTGTATTACAACTGTATGCCATATTGTATAGAGATGTATGCAGAAGAGATATTTTGTAAAATACTGAGCAGAAATGTATATACACTACTGTACCTGTTTAGATATATATATATATGTATTTTAACAAGAGGACTGAAACACAAGAAGTCAACTTCAGAAGACTAGCTGAAAACTTAAATTACTTTCTAAACACGTAATAAAAGAGATGTTATTTTTCAGTTTCAGTGCAACAGGAGACATAATGTCTAGAACTAAAAGTTTTTTGTATTGTGTTTAAATGTGGAGGAATGTAAATTATTTTATGACTTCCACCATTTGCCAAAATATCTAAGGTCTATGTGTTTTCACAGGTAGATGCTAAAATCAATGGTTGTGAGCCTTGGGACTGATAGTCAGATGACAAGAAGTGATGTCGTGCTGCCAGCTACCCCACCAGTAATATTTGAAATATTAATTTAAGAACTCTCTGAGAGAGAGACGGAGCATTCTGTATTTTCTCTTTGACCTGACAAGAACATCCACTCACCACATCTGCCTGCTTGTTGTTCTGTAAGTAAGTTAACTAGGGTACAGTAATTTCTCTTAGATGCAAACAGGAATATAGTCAAGTATAGCTTAGATGTTTTCTTTATTTATTTGAGACTGTCCTGCAATGTTGTTTTAAGTATTTCCTGTGATTTTGAACTCTGATGTAACTGGGATTATTTCCTGAGTATTATCTTGTTCTTTTATTATTTATTATTAAATATAGTTAAACCTTTTGTTGTGGTTATGTGTGAGACATATTTAACCTCCGAGAGTATTTGCATATTTATTTGGTGACACTGCTTGGGCCACTCCTAATAGCCTTGTTCTTGGTCAAACTACTGTTTGGATTGATAGTAACATTACACAGTAAGATTGTATACCCTTTGTTAAGGTCCTTAAAGTAGCTAATAAAGAGTTGGCTGGTGGCAGTGATAACTACCTTATAATCTGGGCAAAAGAGGGCATAGCTAGCAAATCTGTGCCAGCCTTTCCCATGTGTGTTTGTGTTTGTGTATAAACCAAATCTCAAAGTGTGTGTGTCAGCTACTTGGGCAGGAACATGAAGGAGTGATTGGACAGAAAGGGTGCTGGAGTTCTTGGCATGGTCACTCAGCTGGGATATCAACTCTATAGCTGTGCCATTGGGGAGTCGTGTTGGGGATCTGGAGAAAGAGAGAAAAAACAGTCCCAGACTGACTGGTCTCTGTGTGCTTTTAAGGGAAATTGCACTTTACTATGTGTGTACTTGTCATCCTCACAGTGTATACATCCCCCACTTTTGCCAGTGGTGAGGATTGAAGCTCCGTGATTACTGGGCCAGTGGTAGGGCATCACAGGTGTGTTGAAGAATATAGTGGTAGTTTGCTTTATCTGCCATTATTTTATTTATTTACTTACTCACTTTATTTATTTATTTAATTTATTTAGTTTTCTGAAGTTATGAACTGGTAATAGTTTAGAGTTTTCTGGTGGTAATTTTATTGCAGAGCAACATTTTCCATGATTCACTTCTTGCTTTCTTGATGATTTTTATTTTGTGTATTAGGTTTGACTGTTTTCTATTTCTCTTTCTACTTACTGCTGGTTATCTTGAAAGGGCCATGACATGCTCTCTCTTGTTATTCTGTGTTGTCATAAGCATTTCTCAAGTGACTGAAATTAGGTCTACCATTCCATGGTCTTTGCTGTTAAATATGTTTTATATTATTATTTAGTTTACAATTAACATCTTTACATTAAACATTATTTTCATATCAAAGCAGTACTCACACAAGAAAAACACAATATTCCTTACAGAAACAGCAAAGAATTCAATAACTATTTAATATCCATCATGTCTCACTTCTTGTAAACAAACCTTAGCTCAAGTTATATGTTCATGAACTGCATTTATTTCAGTGTTTAAAAGTGCACAGCTTATGTTAAAATTAAATGCAGTATAGAAGTGATTATTTATTTAAAAAAAACTGCAAAGACATGAGTTCAGCCTGTCTAGCTACAAAAATTAGATGCGTATCTTAAACAAGCAGACATGGAACAAAGTAACCATTTGTTGCATTCAGATATATGCTTGGTTTACTGTAGCTGCAGTTTTTATCAGTCTTCATAAGGTCTGTCTTTCATACTTGAAATCTGGCAGCATATAATATTGGCCAATATGGATATGGGAGTTATGCCTGAAGTAAAGTATAGATGTTAAGACTACAAGCTGGTAAAGGCCTTCCTCTCGTAATCTGATGTCCTTCCCTTTAGCCACCTCTGGCATATTTCAGGAATCAAAGTAAGCAGTGAGAATAGAACAGATGTGCTTTCAGACAACATTTCATCTTTTAACTTTGAATTCATTATGGTTTAGGTTATTTCTGGTTTTCTTTTAGAATTTTGCCCTTTCAGTGTCAGATTAAGCATTTTAACTCTGAGTATCACCATCTGTATTTTTATTTATTTGCATTATAGAATTCCTTTTTTTTTAAACTATCTTTAGATAATTGTTACAGGTAGGATAATATGATGTTTCTTTTGCTGTTAAAAGACTGTTTCATAAAAGAATGAGAGTTAGCATTGTTGTGCAGATTGTGCAATGAAGACTGCCTGGAAGAGGAAGACATTACAGCTTACAGAAGGGCTCTGTAGAGACTCGCTGGGTGTTAATGTTGCATGTCAAAGTACAGAAAACTTGACAGCAAATGGGTAGCTGATTAAAGTAATCCTAATATACTGCAAGGCACTATAAAGTACCTTGGGTGATATCACAGAAACCTGGTTCAAGGCCTCAGAGAGTATCCTGGCCTTGCAAGGCTACAATGTCGTCCACACCTTTATACCCCAAAATGAACATGGGAAAACCAAAGGAGGCGGTGTTTCTATCTATATTAGAGATAAATTCAAATCCTGTCTAGTTAGACTGGACAACTCCATAGAGTTATTTTAAGTCCAGATTACAGTGGGTAGGATCCTCCCATTCAAGTCATAGCCAATCATAGATCCCCTTCCATGGGTCACAATGCCCACAAAGACTACTCGACCAAACTAGAGACAATTCAAATTTTACTTAGCACTCTGGTTATGGGAGATTTCAATTATCCCACCATCAACTGGGAAAACTACTATAGCTCCAACTTGCTAGAGCAAAATTTCTTGACTTTGTTAATTCAAATGCCCTGGAACAAATTGTTCATGACCTAACAAGAGGAACAAATATTCTAGATCTGGTCCTCACTAACATGTCAAACTGATGCACTCTTGCAGCTGTCAGGCACTCATTTGTTAAATCTGATCACAAAACAGTCACATTTGAGCTAACTAACACCAGAACTCACAAAGGATGAAATCAGACTAAAAAACTTCACCACGGTAAACTATACCCTCCTGGACAAAAATATAAATGCATTCAAAGCCTCCCCACAGCCCAAACTGGAAGTGGGTAACTACCCTGAAGCTTACATTAAAGCCCTGTATAATCACTTGCATAAGTGTAATAAATTTGTCTGCACCAGAAAGAATCAAAGCTACACCCAAAAATAAAAACAAGCTGGCATGCTGGACATCCTGTATCAACAAATTTTACAATAAAGACAAAAGTTGCTGTCCAAGAAAATAAAGGCAAGACCTCAACATTGGAAAAGCACCCTTCTCAGCCACAACAGGCAAATAAGATAACTTGTCAAATCCTCTGAGGGCTCCTTTGAGAGAAACTTAGTAAGTACAGCCAAGGATAACCATAAACCCTTCCACAGTCATGTACATAGCCTAAAAGGTAGGACCCAAGCATGTACAGAACTAGTGACCAAAAGTTTCACACACTAACCCCACAGAGTTAGCAAACCCATTAGTGGATAGGTTTGGCAAATATTTCACTCGTTTATCCCCTCCTAACATATCCAAACCTTCCTCCAAACTGCCCCTCCCCATCCTACATATCTGAAGAGCAGGTCTTCAAATCTTGCCCAAGGCAAAAAACACAACCTCTATGGGACCTGGCGACATCCTATACTGTCTTCTAAACAGGCTACAACATGAACTAGCATCACCATTAAGTACCCTTTTTAATCATAGCCTAACCACAAGTTTTGTTCCTGTGGAATGGAGAACAGTAACAATTATTCTCCTCCACAAAGGTGGCCTAGCAACAGACCAGGGAATTACAGACCCATAAGCCTGACTAACCTCATCTGTAAGGCCATAGACCGTATCATTATGGACCTCATAAATAAAGACATAGGCAATCTCTAAACCCTGGATCCTACAAAATTCGGCTTCATCAAGGGCAGATCCTGCTTGTTAAATCTAGTGGACTTCTTTGAAAATGTGTCCAGGGCTATTGACGAGGGCATATCTGTGCACACAGCATATTTTGACTTGGCAAAGGCTTTTGACACATTCCCACATTCAGGCATTACTGATAAACTTAGCAAACTGAATGTAAACCCTTTTGTTGTAAGATGGGTTGCCACAAACCAGATGCAGACTATCATAGTGGGTGACTCCAAATCAGCCAGCAGACCTGTTATCAGTGGAGTGTCACAGGGATCAGTGCTGGGATCCCTACTGTTTGGTATATAATTCTCAAAAGCTCAGGTCAAAACTAAGAGGTTGTGTCTGACCAAGTTTGATGACAACTGCAAACTAGGGGCAATCACTGAACCCCCAAATGATATCAGTATACTCCAGGAGGGTCTCACACAGCCCAATGACTGGTGTATTAGTCATGGTCTCAAACTGAATGCAAAGAAATGCATCATGATTCTCTTCAGCACAAACAATGTCCTCTCACACTGTCAAATCAACAATACCCTACATACCCACAATGTGGTAAGTGACCTGGGATCACAAGTTGACTGCAACCTTAACTTTGACTATCATGTGTCTACTGTAGTAAAGAAGGCTTTCTACGTAGCACTCTTGATTAGTAAAGGCATTGCCTTGAGATCTAAAAAGGCTATAACCCCTCTGTACTTGGCACTAATCCAGCCCATAATTGAGTATAATGCCCCATTCAGCATGTACTGTACAAAGCACCTGCAGCAACCAGAGATACTTCAAAGGTTTATAACAAAGATCAAGGGGCCCCAGCATGTGCCTTACACAGACTGACTAAAGTCCTTGCCACTATACTTTATGTTGTATAAACTTTTTAGGGGAGACTTATGCCTGGCCTACGGAGCAATACAGGACCCAAACTTAATGAACTTG
>NC_056727.1:26966654-27059154 GCF_019279795.1 Protopterus annectens | reverse complement strand
TAACAAAAATTAAAATATCTCATGCTGTCCAGGCTAATAACAAAGGTGCACATAAATGGAAATCTGGATAATGTAGATTTGGTAAACAATTTTATTTCCACTATGAATAATGAGATAGTATGGGTAAGTACAACAGTACAATTCAGTTCCAGTACAGTAAATAATTTCACGGCTAAGGACAGTAAATGTTTAGCACTCATGTTTGACTGGGAATTGCCTTTGGATAGCAGATATGCTTGCCTTAATGAAAGCTGTAGTCTGGCTTTTCTTTTACATGCCACATCTGCACATTTAGTAGGCCAAGTGTCAAACTGCTCTGAATTTTACATTTGTTTTCATGAAACCAAACACAGAATGGAAATGAATGAATTAAAAGTTATTTTTTGTTGTTGTAGTGCTGTTTGTGGGATATTTGCTGTCTTGTAAGATGTTTTAGCTAACATCATATCTGTGCTATGTACCAGTACTATCCGTATGATATCTGTTACCTTATTATCCTTCAACTCCTGGTTCGCAAGTATAGATGATTATTTTCCATTATTTGCACTAATGTTTATAGCTTATAGTACAGTGTGAAAGTTATCCTTAGTCCAGATATAATTACTTAAGTGCATGCCTATGAATTGTATAGTTAGCTACATCTTATGACTATTTCATCTTTTACAGCACAAACTCAAAATTATTTAAAAAATATGAAGCCAGATTCTGTTTTGTTTTCCCTACAGTCTTAAATATTTAAATACATTATAACGAAGTAGTTATAGAAGGGATACTTAAAACTTCCTTTGAAGGATTTCTATTGCCTTACTGAAGTCATGATAACTAAATCAAGACCGTCTTAAATAAAATGCAGTAAATAGTGTGGGAAGAAATAGCCAGAGAATTGTTATGGCTAGGCTTGTATAGGCTCTAGAGCCGATAGCCTAGTACCAACCTATCCATCTATGAACCTATGTCCATGTACCTACAAAGAAAATGTCTTTTGCTTCCTCACATTTAACTGAGGTGGTACATATGGCATTTTCTGTAAATTATGTATGGTTACTGATTTATGGTTATTAGAAAAACTGAAATTTCATTTTCAAGACCCCAGGATTTCAGGAATAACCCCAGAATGAAACCTGTCATTTGCAAGCCTTGCCAGCAGAAGGCTGCAGTTTTATTGTTGTGTTTATAAGCAAAATTAAAGCAGATTCTTATCAGAAGACAGTAGGCTGGATGCCAGACAGGTACATTACCCTCCTGTACAAGTCTTGTGCAGCTAAGTATCAGTAAAGAGTGACCTATGGGAGGCACAGAATATCCAAACAAAAGCTTGCATGCCTATCTGCAACCGTCTGTGATATGAGGGTATATAAATGAGCCACCCAGAGAGTATGTAAGTGAACATGAGCATGAACTGAAATTGTGTAAGCAGGCACAGCCATGCAGTGAAAACACAGAAGTGCATGACCTGGTCTACAGAGTGACCCTATCTATACCACATTATTTCACAATAACAGAAAATGTGACCTCAGACGGATGTAGGTGAGTATTCTAGTGAAGTGGCATATGGAATCCCAAGTGCCTACATAGCTGTACATAGACTAGTACATGCCTTTGTCTTCACACAAAGCCAATCGAATGAAGTTATGCTGGATGGGTAGACATGATCTATCTTTCAAAAACCCAAATTGGTGTGTATCCAAGGATGGAAAGACACCTATATCATTGTCTGTTAATTCATCAATACTATATTCCATAGCCTTACAAATAATTCTAGTGAGACTAATAGGCCTGTAATTCCCAGGGAGAATAGGGGGACCACGTCTATGTAAGTACACCTCCACTGTCATTATCTACACATAGGGAAATAAACAATTGAATGATTCAGGATGAAGATCCGATGGAGGTGTATTGCTAAGTGGGATACACAGAAATAATGTTTTTAGTTTTAGAAAGTGCAAAAAGGACTTTGCCTAAATTGATATTAGGAAGGAGGCAAGAGAGAGGGAGACAGAATGCAGGGGACAAAAAGAATGTGAAGCTGGGAGAAAATTTGTCCACAAAAATATTAGCAATGTCCTTTGGTTTAGAGAGGGAGGTACCTTTTGAAATAGTATAGTAGAGAATTGTAGACAATGTCTGTGCATCTTAATATTGCTAATGAAGGCCTGATGGCTGACTTTTGAATTATTTGCAGTCCTAAGTTCATAATTTCCTAATGGTTAGTTTGAGAGAATTAATTTCCAATTTTACATCTCTTTTATAATCATCTGTTTTAAATTTGTTTTCAAATTCATCTTTTATAGTAGTATGGTAAACATCTTTACTGATGGCCATGAGTTTTTTTTTCATTTCTTTTTGTTGTAGAGTTTGTTGACATGGTAGTTCCATCATATGAGTTTAGTTTTAAACTTGCTGTTATGCTTAAGCCGGATTAGCGTGGATACTTCAATGTGTCTAGCCAAGGTGTTGTCAGATTTAGGGCAATAGGTATCACCCTCATTACAGTGTTTGCTGTGAAGCTGTACCATTTCTGATTATGAATAAGACTGGAAAATAGTATGCCAGTCTGTGGCCTAAATGGATAAAGCCTCATGTGGCCTGATCTCGAATGGCATCCGTGGCATTTGTAGGAGCTGGCTGGGGAGGATGGGAATGAGGATCCAATGCCTACACATACATTATGGGGGGAGGGAGGCATCTCTGTCTTGCCTTGTGGGTGATACTTATTTGGAGTACTAGGCATCTAACTCTTGGAGTTTAAGGCTACTGAGCCAACATTGCCACATGCAATCACACTGTAAACAACAGAGAACACGTGAAGGGCAGCTGTGTTTGAGCCTTAACACCCATCTCTCATCAGAAGCATATGAGCATTTTGGGGGTGCATGGACAGGAATGATTGGGCCATAGGTAGCGCAAACATCAGAGAATCTTCAGCTCCTGCAACAGTGGAACTATTGGCTGATTAAATGCTGATAGAGAAGCTATCCTGCTTGATCATACAATAATGCAAAGAAAAAAAAAAGATCAGCAAATCATACATAATTGGTTTTAGAGCAATCCCTGAATGTTAGAACAGTTATTATAATTCACAAAACAGGTTTTCATAGTTGAGATTAATGTGAGTGGTCAGATTTTACTAGGGAGGGGAGATATTTGTTTTTGTCCTTTTGTTTCTATATGCTAAACTCCAGCAGCAAAAGAACTATCCAAAATGTCTGCAGTTTTTTATATATATATATATATAAATAAACTTGCTGTTTTATTGGTTATATTCTCGAGTTATTAATCAATAAATACCTCTCCATGCCTACAGAATGCGTACAGAACAGTAATAACCTGCTGCTGATATGTACATTCATAAACTTTAAATAATTTGCACCACCGGTGATACATTATTGTTTTTAATTTCTGTATTAAGTATGTCTGTATAATGAGTTAGGAATTGTATGCAGCAGTTTAAGGCTGACTGCTTCCTATTGCTTTACTGTAGCATCATGCAGATTTTTTTTTCATTCTATTCTTTTATTTTTACGGATGTGTGACTGCAGCCATACAGAAGAACATCAAATTCTGCTTTTTCTACAGTGAACGCTACAGCATAACGCAAAGGTCTGCTGACAACCTGTATAGCAGCACAATTATCACATTGTATCTCATGAGTTAAGTGAGAGTTTGTGAATCCCTATGTAGGAAGGGACATGTCTTCACTTATGTAATGAGCTGCTGACCTAATATAACATGTTCACCATATTCATATTTATGCAACCAGGTACAGTAGTCAGAAATTAAGAGGAACAAAATTTATGCTTGATTTTTGTTTCTACGGCACATATTACCTTTATGTAGTTCTAAAAAATCATTTAATTTCACATAACTTAGATACATGTAGTTTGGCCAGGAAAACAGAAATCATATATGAACACTAGCGTTAATCATGTCACTTTGAACTGCTGTAGAAATGATCACGGTCATGAAGTTACAAATCTTTGTTGCTCTTATTATTGGTACAACAGCAGTAGAATGTTACAGATGATGGGTCTTGTTTTTGTTGAATAGAGATACTGAGAAGAGGGGAAGAAATTCATTTTAGCCCTGTTTTATACCTTTTCCAATGTTTCTATTTTGTCTGACCTTAGAATTAGTACATGAAGTAATTACAGATATGGGGGTTGCCTCCCTATTGGTGGGTGAAAGAGGCTTGCTTTCCTAAAACAAAGGCTATTTTGTGATATACAGTGATGCTTTTTTCCATCATTTGCTTGGATTTGTGATGCATGTTTTGACAGTGGATAAATGCATCGCTACTAACAGAAATGCAATTAAATGCAATTAAATAAAAAAAAACTAAATACAAACAAATATATATCATTAGGAACAACATCACAGCTTTTTAGTACAGTTTTAGCATTGTTGTAAGTCATGAAACAATAAAACAAACATATGAGCAGAAAAGACTTTTGGGCAGTTAGACATACTAACAAAAATAGAAGCATAAAACACTAAAATAAGATACCTTTCAAATATTCTAATCAAGTTTTATTAAACATTGCTTCCTGTCTTTATGCAGACATACTTGTATGAAATTAAACATAAATAATTTGATATAGCCACATTTGCTAAGCTAATAACATCTAGCCTTTATGTTGTTTTTTTCCAAAGTATTGCTTCCAGAATTACTTGCTGTTCTTGGTTATACTTGCCATTGCCTCTAACTTCAAAAGCAGCTAACTTAAAAATAATATTTTTTTACAAAAGTTGTATATGATTCTCTCACAGGCATGACAGAACGCTGCTGCAGTTTGTGCCCTTCCAACCAAATCAGGGACAATTCTCGCTATGCAATAGATGAGAGCCTAGAATAAACAGAATCAGGGACAGCTGACAGTTGTGGGATTTCTCACTTTTTGGATGATTTTGATATACATTAGCAACTGCATTCACTCTATGAATTACTGATGATCATGACAGAGTGGAAGCTCCAGGGAAGATCCCCAGTGCCAAGGACAAACAGATCCTTATCAGTATGAATACCACTTTAAGTCTCCCCAGAAAAAAGGCCAGTAGCCTAGTAGGACTAATCCAGTCAACATAGTGTTTATAATGTAAAGAAATTAAAATAGCAAAAAAAAAAAAAAAAAAAAAACCTTGTTAATATAGGAAGCCCTGCATGATTTTCTTGTGTGTGTGTGTGTGTGTGTGTGTGTGTGTGTGTGTGTGTGTGTGTGTGTGTGTGTGTGTGTGTGTGTGTGTCTGTGTGTGTATGTGTGAGGTCTGTGCTACATGCATTCTTCTCCAGTATATAATCCACAGTGAAATCATTGCTGAATGGACATTAAAGAACACAAAGTTTTCTTCAAGGCATGAATATGGCCATGCATTCTTTACCTCACTATTAGCTATACAAAAATTGTCCAGCCATTGCTTGTAACTCATATCCTCTAGATGTCATGGTTACTTCAAACCAAAGCAAGTACAGCAAACAGATTAGGTTAAAGTCTTAAAATGTGTTGAAAAAGAAGAAAAAGATAACGGGAACCTTTTAGGAATGGGAGTAAGAAGAAAGATGTGGAAATAACGTAAGTGAGTGAATGGCAGGGTTTAGGAGAATAGAGCAAAAAATAAGTAAATAAATAAATAAAGAATACATGTCTATCCGTTGAAGAACAAAGCATTGCGTGGCATTTATTATTGAATATGCTGTTCATTGAGCAGTTATGAATAAGATCACATTACAGTAGGGGTAAGAAAACCTGGACTGTCCCCACTGTAGTGCGACCTTAGAATTGGTGTATGTATATATATATATATATATAAAACTACAGGGGGTACCTCCTACATGAGGAGGTTTCAGTGAACACCATTTCCGATGTAATGCCATTCGATGTTTATACTCTTCGATGACTAACAATAGACCTATAAATAAATGCATAGATACATAAATGCATACATTAGATAGATTCAAGAAAAGTACAAATTAACAGCTAAGGGAATTTTTGTACAAATGAATGCAGAATGTCTAAGCAGAGGAGTATTAGAGTTTCAGTGAAGAAGTGTGAGGCAGTGTACAAATTTCATAACAAGCAGCTTCATTCTCCCAAGTATAGTATTAGACAAATAATGGCAGAACTTCTGTATGAAGAAGATCAAAGATTTCGTAAAGTTCAGGTACCTAATAAAAATACACTAATGAAAGTGGGGAAGCACACACTAGTTCAAGTAAAATCTTCTTTATTAAAAATGCACAAATAAGCAATCCAAATAGTAGTTGGAAAAAAAAAACAGAATGAAGTGTAGAAATTCACCATTCCATTTATATAACTGTTTAAAATTATGGGAGTGGTTTACTAGGGAAGCTGTGTTGTAAAAGACAATTAGCATGTTTACTTGCTAACTACCCCTTCCCGTATACAACAGTGTGATACTTGACACAGTGCTGCCCTTCTTCAAGCTATGTGATTCTTGGATATTTTAAACTAAACTCAAGCAATTGTTAAAATAAGTATTACATATTAATAATTGCTGAAACTTGCTGAAAGTATTCCATTGTAGTATCAAAAAAGAAAAAGTTAACATTAGTCTTCACAATTCCTTAGAAAGGGGGGAATTTCACCCTTACAAACAACACAGCTATCTAGCTGTAACTGGACACATACGGCATTTGTTAATATGTGCTGGAAATTGTTGCATGACAATACTGATGGCTATGTAGAATTGTTAAGACCTTGTAAAGACAGCCGATAGCTATGTACACTTCTGTAGAATTGGTGTAAGGGTGGCTTGCTAATTACCAACTGTTAGATTAAACGGCAAACATATTTTAAACATAGACCTGGAAATAACGGAGCTCCGCAATCGCCACTTGGTAGTGTATACTCTGTAAATTGTATTGATAATTTATTTTAGAACAGCATTACCTGGTGAATGAACCTCAGGGCTAGTATTTAAACTAAGGAAAAAGATAATACCTGTGGCAGAGCTCCGCAACAACCATTTGATGGTGTATACCCTGAAATTAAATTGATAACTACTTTAGTGCGCCATTACCTGGTGAATGAGCCTCAGGACAAGCATTTAAACTAAGACAAAAAGATAATACTTGTGGCCTACCTCAGGGGTGCTTTTGTTGCTTTTGTCCACACTTGTTGCTTCTTGATGGAGTGGTATAAGTAATGTAACTTTGTACACACTCGATGCTTATTGATGAATCTGGGGAATGTGTGCTGCCTTTTTCATGCTTATCTGATGCTTCTTGATGCAATATAATTCTGCTTGTACCCGTACCTCTAACTTCTCTCTTATTTTTGCTTTCCCCCACCAGTTTCACTATAGTCCTTCCTCCCTACTTAATACCCGCCTTTAACAACTACGGGACCTTTGCTACGGCACCTGAAACTCCCACAGATAAGAACAAACTGCGGACCTTTCTGCACCTGAATTATTGAGAGAATATCTCTGTTAGATTAATATGTAGTTTTTTTTATACAATTAACTGCAAACTTTCTTGCTACTTGTACATTATTCTCCTGTGAACCAGTACTGGCGTGCTGTGCACCAGAATGGCTGTAGTGCTAAAGGGCATAAGTTCCTTCCCCCCTTGTTAAATAATCTAAACACATTCAAGCCTCCTAAAGCCCATTTGATCTAATCCTTTGAACCTGGGCTATCCTTTACCTGGTCTTAAAGAGGTAGCTTTCTGTCATACAACTGATATAAAGCGCAGATCGGGGAAACACTGTATTGGCCCCTGGAGAAAGCCTCTGCCAAAACAAGTGATTGTTTTTGGAAGAACCCTTGGTTGGAGGGGGGCTAGCCCTCGCTCTGCTTGGGCTCACTTCGCTCTCCTACCCTACCCCCATTCCCATCCGTCCCTGACATAATTTCCTTTATTCTAGACCTTGTCTCACCACACCCCCACAAACCCCACCCTGCTATTTCACAACCCCTCCCATCTCCCTCCTCCCCAACCCCTCACTTCCATATCCCAATCTACCTATCTCAACTACTCCTTCCTCCTCATCATCCCTATCCTTACACTAGTACCTCACACCTTACTTACAAGCCATTACACTATTCCACTCCCTTCTTGTGACACTACTAGCTACCCCCACTCGTACAACTCTCTACATCTCACCTCATACACTATTCCATTAAAGCCCCTCCCCCACCTCTACTAACACACCCACCTTCACTCAACAACCACACACATTCCTAAACCCAGTGCCCTCCACTGGTTACTCAACTTTAACCCCACACATAAAACACTTTTTAAACAAAACAACATACAATAATGGAAAACCCAAGTGCCTCATACTCTTGATTCCCAAACCTCACACAATTCCTTCTCTCCTCTGTCTCTTGCTCTCCGGTGACATACATCCCAACCCTAGCCCTACTCAACCAGCATCCTCAACTCCTACCCTCAAACATAGCACCACCCATAACCACACTATCCTATCTAAACACATTTCCTTTTATTCTATCAACCTGAGAAGCATAGTCAATAAAATTACTGAATTTCACTCATGGATCTCTCTCCACTCCCCAGATATAATAACCCTTAGTGAGACTTGGTTAAAACCTCACATCCCTCATAAAGACACTCCCGCCTGGCTATAGCATACTAAGATTAGACAGAACTAAAAGAAAAAGAGGAGGTGTTGCAATCCTGCACAGAGATGCTCTCACACTAACACCAGTATCCTTCCCCTCCCCCCAAATTCCCCTAGTAAACTCCTTCTAGCTAACTATAAAATAACCCCCCACAACTCTCTATACTTAGCAGCTCTCTACATCCCACCCAGTGACAACCTCACTGTACTTGAAAGTTTACTTTCCACTCTCGCCTCAAACCTCCATAATGAGACTATCATAATGGGGGATGTTAATATCAACTGGTCCACACTCACAACCATATCTCCCTCTACCTCCATAAACTGTCATGGTTTCTCCCAATTAGTCACAACTCCAACCTATACCACCAGATCCACCACCCACTCCTCCATACTTAATTGGATCCTTGTATCCCATCCTCATAAATACCACTTCCCTGAAACCCTGCCTGATACCCTCAGCGACCACTCACCTACCAAAGTACTCCACTTTGCTCAACACACACTCAAACCCCACATATTCAAAACCTGCCACAAGGTTAATAACCTTGACCCGAATTAACTAAACAATCAGCTCTCCCTTATCAACTGGTCCTTTCTCAGACACTTACCTCTCAAGGAAGCAGTCATGGGATTTAACAACACATTCCTCAGCATTTTAAACTCCCTGGCCCCCTCACGCAAGATTAGGATTAAATCCACTGTATCTCCCTGGCTTACTTCCTGCACTCTTTCACTAATGGCACAGAGAGACACTCAATGAAACTCTGGATTAAAACCAAATTACCCATACACCTACAACAATACAGACAACTACATAACCAGGCAAAAGAATCAAATAAAAATGACAAACACACTACTACACTAACCCCCCCCAAAAACAAACCAATATAATCCCAAAAAATCTTTGCATACTATAAACAGTATCCTACATCCAGGAAAGCCATCCACCCCACACCCAAACCCCCTCACTCTCTCGTCTCAAAACTGCTACTAACTTCAACACATACTTTATCGAGTCCATTAGCAAACTTATGAACCACTCCAACCCCAGCACCACCCCACCTGCCTCCCTCCCAAATCACCCTAACCCTCACCCACCTTCAACCTACAAACAGTCTCTACCTCTTAACATAAAATCACTGCTCCTTAAGCTCAAACCTTGCTCTCCCTCCATAGATGGTCTCCCTCCACTCTTTCTTCGACTAGCTTCCCATATCTATCCTCATAAACAGATCCATCACTGAAGCAACAGTCCCAGTCATCTGGAAGAAATTTTACACTATATACATTCACAAAGGAGGTAACTCCACTGAACTAACTAATTATAGACCTAATGCAATACTATCTCCCCTATCCAAGATCCTTGAATAATGTGTACATAAACAGATTCTCCAGCACCTCACCAAAGTCACCTTACTCACTCCCACACAACATGGTTTCCGACCTGGCCATAGCACCTCCACAGCACTCATCTCATTCATAAATAGCATTGCTCAAGCTAGTGAACAAAATAAACTGGTATCTTGTCTCTTCCTTGACCTATTAAAAGCATTTGATACTGTCCACATCCACTACTCTTAGAGAAACTCTCCCACCTAAACCTTTCCCCTGCCACTATCACGTGTTTTTTTAGTTACCTTTGTAACCGCTCCCAATCCATCAAATGGGATTCAGCTATCTCCACAGAACTTCCAGTACTTATGGGAGTTCCCCAAGGCTCAATCCTAGGTCTACTGCTTTTCAACATGTTTACCAATCAACTAGCCAGCTCTACCCCACACTCTTCCCTAATGCAATACGCTGATGACTCCACTGTCATCATCATTGCAGACACACTTCCCATACTCCATTCTAAGACTCAAGAATCCTTCCTATCTGTCGAGACCCGGCTCTACCAAAATCATCTAATCCTAAACTCAAAAAAGACCAAACTCTTTCTCTTTCTACCAAAGACCATGACACAGTTTAAGCAAAATTTCTCAATCTGCTCCCATAACAACACAGCTATCATGGTGGACAATCACACTAAACTACTTGGGGTCATCATTGATGACCAACTAAAATTCGACCTGCATATACTAAATAACATCAAGAAAACCCACCAGAAACTAGGCCTCCTTTACAGAAACAAAACCTTTCTCTCCTCTCATGCAAAAATGACTCTATCACATGCCTACCCTCTTCAAACCCTGCTCTATGGCTCTCAGGTTCTCACCAACCTGCAGACCTCTCTTATGACCAAACTCGATTCCACCTTTAACAAAGTAGCTACATTTGCTGCTGCACTTCCTTGCTCCTCTCACCACTGTCTTGCTTTACAAAACCTAAATGGTTAGAGCTCCCTCACAACCTTACTCTCTCCCAGCTCCAGATAATCCATTCCATTCTCTACCAGCCCACTTTCTGCCCTGCCTTATCACCCATCATCTCAGCATTCACCCCAACCAGGACACTCTAGAGCTCTGCCCAACACCTACTGACCACAACCAAACCCAGATTCAACATTGGCAAGAACCTGTATAGCTATTACCCAGCCAAACACTGAAATAAACTCCCACTGGACATACAAAACACTTCTTCCAAACCCCTATTCAAAAAGGCCGTGAGAAATCACCTTAGCTCAAATAAACTTTGCCTTTGTTACCAGCCCCCCGACTAACCCACCTCTCTAGACCTATCTCCCACTTTTTTCTCTGACCCAACTCTACCTTCCTTACTCCCCCTCACCTCTTTCTCTCTGACCCAACTCTACCTTCCTTACTCCCCCTCACCTCTTTCTCTCTGACCGAACTCTGCCTTCCTTACTCCCCCTCACCTCTTTCTCTCTGACCCAACTCTACCTTCCTTACTCCCCCTCACCTCTTTCTCTCTGACCCAACTCTACCTTCCTTACTCCCCCTCACCTCTTTCTCTCTGACCCAACTCTACCTTCCTTACTCTCCCTCACCTCTTTCTCTCTGACCCAACTCTACCTTCCTTACTCCCCCTCACCTCTTTCTCTCTGACCCAACTCTACCTTCCTTACTCCGCCGCACCTCTTTCTCTCTGACCCAACTCTACCTTCCTTACTCCCCTCACCTCTTTCTCTCTGACCCAACTCTACCTTCCTTACTCCCCTCACCTCTTTCTCTCTGACCCAACTCTACCTTCCTTACTCCCCTCACCTCTTTCTCTCTGACCCAACTCTACCTTCCTTACTCCCCTCACCTCTTTCTCTCTGACCCAACTCTACCTTCCTTACTCCCCCTCACCTCTTTCTCTCTTACCCAACTCTTCCTTCCTTACTCCCCTCACCTCTTTCTCTCTGACCCAACTCTACCTTCCTTACTCCCCTCACCTCTTTCTCACTGACCCAACTCTACCTTCCTTACTCCCCCTCACCTCTATCTCTCTGACCCAACTCTACCTTCCTTACTCCCCTCACCTCTTTCTCTCTGACCCAACTCTACCTTCCTTACTCCCCTCACCTCTTTCTCTCTGACCCAACTCTACCTTCCTTACTCCCCCTCCCCTCCTTCTCTCTGACCCAACTCTACCTTCCTTACTCCCCCTCACCTCTTTCTCTCTGACCCAACTCTACCTTCCTTACTCCCCCTCACCTCTTTCTCTCTGCCCCACCTCTTCCTTCCTTCCTCCCCTCACCTCTTTCTCTCTGACCCAACTCTACCTTCCTTACTCCCCCTCACCTCTTTCTCTCTGACCCAACTCTACCTTCCTTACTCCCCCTCACCTCTTTCTCTCTGACCCAACTCTACCTTCCTAACTCCCCTCACCTCTTTCTCTCTGACCCAACTCTACCTTCCTTACTCCCCCTCACTTCTTTCTCTCTGACCCAACTCTACCTTCCTAACTCCCCCTCCCTTCTCCCCCTCCCTTTTCCTACTCAGTAGAATATTCCACATACTTATGCTGCACTCTTATCCCTCTTCTCTTTACTCCGACCCTAACACTCCCCACTGGTTTCCTAGTACTTTCATTTCCAGTCTCTCCTAGTCTACCTACCTGAACAAACATATTTAGCCATCAGTGTAGGTTAACTGTAATCTGTTTTGAAACTGCATACTCACTGTACAGTTTTCCAGTGGATGTTATCTGGTACCAGTATTGTTATTGTATACTTGTTGTCCATTGTTAAATACTCTTCTTCATGTACTAGAAACAGTTTTTCTCTTTTTTGTAAACTGCACATATTTTTGTAATCATGGAGCTTTTCTCCCCGGGTCTCCACTGAAAAAGGGCCTTAGTACAGACGGACTAACCCAGTCAAAAAATGTCAAATAAATAAAAAATAAATAAATAAAATATTTTCTACCAACATTCAGAAACATTTTGAAATATTTTTAACATAGATCGTTTTCGTCTATTACAACTTATTCAGGTTTGTTTGTCAAGTGAGAAAAGCAACTAAAAATTAAAAGTTAAAAAAACAATATATAACACAACATTTTGTTGGATTAAAAACAATATTTATTATTTAAGAAAATGTAGTAAAAGAATAAATCCTAAATAAAAACTTATCAAACACTTGAGAATATACACATGTACATAAGTCTATTCATCTCAAATGATAAATCTATTAAAGAGCAAAATACACTCAGAAATTGATTAAAAAAAGTATGAAAAATTTAGCAGAAAAACAGTTGCTCTTGCTCACAGCGGTGACATTCACTCAAGTCTGCAAACTCTAGAAAAAATGTATAAAAAGGACCCCATTTAAAATGTATGAATGTTATGATAATTGAGCCAATATAAACATGTAGTATATTTGCCACTAATACGCAGTATGTGTCTAGTTCAGCTAAGACACTGTGCATTAAAAAGTTATAACTTAAAATGGTTAAACTGTCAAGAAAATCATGTATGTGCTATATAGAATCTAGCTCTGCTGCTTGTTAAAAATATAATAATAACATTAGTCTACCATTTAAAATATCCAGAAGTTAATCTATTTGAGCCAGCTAAAATAAGTAGCATTCAACCCCTCATCAATATGAGTGTAGTTATTAAAGCTGTCCATGCTTGCACTAAAACGTTATAAACAAGAATTAATAAAATGTCATGACATCTGCAGAATATATACATATTGCTCTAATACGGTTCTATGGTAATCAAAAATCCTAGTTATAAAAAATGTTTAAAAGTGTCTTATGAATGTGGCCTGATTCTAATAACAGTACAAAATTAATATATAATTAGAATAAATATTTAAATACTTAAATATGGTTATTATAAACAGATACATATTTGTATACCAATGTATCTACTAAAATAAAATTAATAATTAATAAGCCACTACCATGATATTAAATTTTAAAATTACATTTACAAAGTTAACAGTTAATAAAATTATTGATAATTGCAAATAACAAATAAATGCAAATAAGAAATAAATAAAGTTTGCACCTTCAGTCTTGTAAACATTGGGGCAACTTTCTTAGCTCTAGTATACTTTTCAGTGAGCAATAATAGTTTAGCCCAGGCTTTCTAAAAAGAGTTCAGCCTTAGTTGCCACATAAGTTCTTGTTTTTCTAAAGTATTTGGTATGTCTCCTTCAAGTTATTGATGTCTATGTGATCAAGTATTTGAAATTTAAACCCAGCATGTCTTCTGTGAAGCTGAAGGTGTCTGGCCAGGGCATTGTTTCTACATTTAGACCGGATCTTCAATACGTGAACGGAAATCCTTCATTTCAGTTTATTAATAGTATTTTCCACATCAAATGCATCCCATCCATTGCAACTAGCCCTGTAAAAAAACTTGTGTAGAGCTGTAGTCTCCACTTGCATTAGTCTCATAAGTTTCTTTAAATATGGGCAGTAAAATCTTGTGGTTTAAATTTTCTACAAAGCTCCTAACATTGCTAGCCTTCCTATATACAAAAGTGCAGTCTTCAACCAAAATGCCTACAAGATAAAGGCTTTCTGTTATTATGGCTCAGTTCTCCTTGATAATATTCTTGATACAATGAAAATCCATAGTATGTGTCAGTATCCAACTGTCTTTTGATTTATTGTCCACAAATTTCTTAAAGATTCTTCCAATGGGTCAGTTTAGCGTGGGTACATTGGTATTTTTAAGCTCAATGACCAGCTTAAAAATGCTTCTTATCATTTGGTTCTCATACCCCCTTGCTAAGAAATCATTTTACAAATCATTAAGGTTTCTTAGAAAAAAGTTCCATCTTTGTTATTATTATAGCTAACCTATATCCCTTGGACCTAACCATGTTATATATTGTCTTGGGGGGTTACAGACTTTTACTGTGGAGTAAGAGGTTCACTGTTATTGGTTTTTGGTAAAAATCATTGGACATTCTGCTGCTGTTAATGTCCTTGGAAATTAGCATGTATAAATAACATGGTTGAGCTGGAGCTGTGGGATGAGGGGAATTGCAGGAAGGTAGTAGTTACATTGAGGTACCTGACAAGCTCTTCTAGATGTAACGTGTCACCTTTCCATACAATAAAAATGCCATCTATAAAACAAAGATAACATGAGATGTGCTGCATGAAATATCTGTTGGTGAACACAAATTCCTCTTCCCATTTGCCCATGTTGGGAGCTATCGGCACCCCTATAGCTATTCCAGTCTTTTGCCTGTAATATTTTCTGTTGAAAGTAAAGAAGTTAAATTCTAGCACCAAATTAATGAGCTTACTTAACTTTTATAGCTGTGCTTATATAATGTTATGGTGTATTTTAAAAGAATCCACAGCTGCTTGTATGCAGTAATTGTGAGGAAACACAGTATATAATAACTCTACATCAATTGTTAGCAAGTTCCTGTCAGCTTCAACAATGATATTTCTTATTTTTCTTAAAAAGTCCATAAAATCTTTTATATATGATCTGTTCTTCTCAGCTAGGTGTTTTAATAGATAATCTAGGTATATGTCCGCTGCTTCTGTAAGGGATTTCCTGTTTGCCACCACTGGCCTATATGGTGTGCTATCTTTATTTTTAAGGCCATAGTACAACCATAACATGGACCTGAAACATTCTGGAGTACTTAAAAAGTAGAAGTTAAGTTAGCTGAGTGATTAGCAAAAGAGTATTAAAAGAAAATATTTCATGTTGTGTTTGCTAACTACAAAGACAGATTAATTAGTGGGAAGTAATCTTTGTAATGCCAGTTGTGGAATCATCTGCTTCATTGTGTGGGCACTAGAAAAATCTAGGGACATACAATTGTTTCTTCAGAACTGCTCGAACTTACAAATAGGGTAGAATGTCACAGAAAGCCATGTAAAATGCAAGCAATTGAGCAAAGTGTGCAAACAGAATGTAGATAAAGTTTGTTTTAGAAACCTGATTAGAAGTGCACTGAACAAGAATAAAAATGAGAGTAAGGGGAACTATTTTAAACACAAAGAAAGTGAGAGAACGGAAGATGAATATGTCTGCAAAACTGAGGGCAGAATTCTGTCATCAATGTCAAGGGAAAGACAGAAGAGATATTAGCCTAAGCAATTAAGATAAGAGACATAACTTTTTTTATACACATCATCTGTATAAGAAAAGTCTGAACTGTGGGTGTAAAACTGCAGTAGGAAGTATGGGTCATGAAGAGGGACAATAAGAAGACAGAAATAATATCTTCTTGAGTTATGCACTGCATAAAAGAGCAGGAGGATATCACCTTGGTGCGTGGGATGCCATGGGAAGGGAGAAAAAGACACCCACACACTGATTTATAGCATCAAGGCTCATAAAGTAATTAGAAAAACTGACAACTAGTAAAAACTGCCTGACAGATGGAACACATGCAGTAATTTAGAAGGAAGACAAAAATGAAATATTAATTGAAATGATTCAGCTCATAGATCCTCATTAAAACATGTTTTCTCCTTACTTTCTCATCTAGTTACACTAGTTTGATCTATTCTTTCCATTCTTAGATATGAGATCACTTTTAACATAAACTCCCAAAACTGAGCTGATATATATATATATATATATATATATATATATATATATATATATTTTTTTTTTTTTTTTTTCATAATTACATAGCCATGCATTTACCTTTCCTTGCTATGATGGCTTCTTCCAGTTTCTTCTCTGTGTAACAGTCATTTTCCAAATTTCTACATAAAACATGTTAGCTTACCATATCATCTTTAGAGCGAGATGGCAAATAATTATATAAATAATTCTGTTTTATGTAGGTTTTTCATATAAATGCTACAGACGGGTATGACTCTAAAATGTATTTGTGAAAAACTAATCTGTTGGTTAAGCAAGAGCTGCAGGTTACCAAACAGGTTAGGGAACAAACCAATTAACTTTATTTATTCTTTGTTGACTGGGTTAGTCCCACTAGTCTAGTTAGTGTCCACTTTTCAGGAGAGGTGGTGGTACTTCTACTACTAGAAAGAAATTGGCCAGGGCATCAGAGAAATTTCTAATGGATGCTGTGAGATCTTTACATCCGCATGACATATCACCAGATGAAGCAGATGGGACCCCAGGAGTGTAGAATACTCCCCTCCCCATGGGAACAGAACCCAGAGTCTTCTGATTTTCCATCATCAACATGGCATTAGAGTTCATGCTTTCTGGTCCTCCAGCACCAAAGACAAATGTGATTCCTGTTGTGCCACTGCCACTGTCACTATTGGGCCACACTTAGACATGCCCTATATTTCAGTTTGTTTTATAATTTGTGCTCATCTCAAAATAATGCATGAAAAAGTATCGATAATTATGAGAGACAAAACAGTCCAAATATATTTTAACCATGTAGTAACTAATAGGCATAGCTGTTTTCTTCATATAGTATATGGCAGCTTTGTTTCTGCACTCACTAAGAATCATAGAAAGCAGGTATAATAGTGGATAAAGCAAAGCCAGATCTGCAAGATGGCAAGATATAACCCTAATCAAGTCTGTATTAAAATAGCGAAACCTCACTTACTCAAATATCTAAATGCCAACACATAAATAGCGAACCGTGAAAACACAGAATGTCCTGAAGCATGAAATTCAAAATATCGAATTGGCATATTTGGCCCTTATCCAGTATATCTGCCTAACATAAATGTGAAATAGTTACAGACCTTAGGGTTAGGGTGCGGGTTAAGGTAAGTGCATACATAGTAATACATGCAACCTTTACTTTAGGGCTAGAAGTAGGGTTATGTTAAGTGTATGTATAGTAATATAGTTTTGTAGGTGAATGTATATGTAAATTATACTTTTCCCGTAGTTGGGTGCTGTTTGTTTATAGTTAGATACATTTGTGTGTAGTGAATGTTTGATTAGGATATGGGATATATGAGTGAAGTGTAGATATGGGGAAGTGTGGATTATTTATTTTGTTTGGGTAGGTAGTATGTAGCGGGCGGTGGGGTTGGCCAACTATGGCAATTCGATATTTTGAATTTCGCGCTCCAGGATGTTCGGTGTTTTCGCGGTTCGCTATTTATGTGTTGGCGTTTAGGTATTCTCATAAGTGAGGTTCTGGTATTTTAATATAGACCCCAAATCTACTATTTTACTGTACATTGTAAGACAAATAAGATTTCAGAGATTCTCTGAATGCAAGACATTAGACATTATAGAAGATAAGGGTATACTAATTGCAAGATATGTCGTCCATAACTCCTTAAGAAGTCTAGCTTAATTTTTCAGTTACCTCAGAATCCTGTCTAGTCAAATCACTTTGTCTGAGTCGCAAAACAGGCAAATGAAGACAGAGGGAATTAAGCCATAGATTGTAGGAAATAGTTCAATAATAGATTACAGCCTTAATCAGTTGTGCTATTTAATAATTTTAATTCTTATTCACTTTTTCAGATGAAGTTCATTGTGGCCTTAGTGGAGTGAATAATAATTTGTTTGAGAAACGAGCCTATCTGTGGACTTAGAAATGCCGTTAAGAAAAAAAAAACAGAATGCATAGCACAGTGCACATATGTAAGGCATTTAGAGTCACTAATAAATGAGTATCTGGAATCAAAATTACTCCAACTTATCCATAATCAAAGAAAGGTTTAGATGATATGATTCAGGGCTCACTTCTGGAGCTAGCATCTTCTATTGTTTTTCAGAAGAAACTCATATCATGATATATGTTCAGTACCATCCTAGCTACTGTGAAGGATCTAGTTAGTGGTTAAGAACTGAAAACCGCTCTTTTCCAAGGAGTCTAGCTGTAGAATACTGATGGGAGACCCAACATGTGTCAAACGCTATGCTAATAGGAGACCCAACATATGTCAAAGGCATACAATTTATAAGTATCTTTCAATAGTAGTGACACATCTTACACATGCATCACTGATTGTTTCTCTTAGCCATGAAACAGACTGTTACAGCTTTTATATTCATGCCACTCCCTTCAGACTTTCAAAGTTCCCTTGATAAATACATATGTGCATGGAAATTTTCGCCATGAGACAGCAACAATAAGCTTTTACAAAGCTGTTAAGCAGTTATTTTATTTATTTCTTTATTTATATAATTATTTATTTACTTTATTATTTATTTATTTATTTGCTGTTGATCACTGAAAAAGTCTGATTGGGCACATTTCCTTTTCATCAGTCATGGTGAGAAAAGTTCCATACTGCCTACATTTGCACATGAAATTAGCATGAGTTAACAATTAAAATATATTGCATAGCACTGAGCTGTATATAATTTAACAACTGAGTTAAATATACTTTCATGTTAAAGTCACACATATCTAAAACATTCTTTATGATTTTAGAGTTTATGTATAAAGCCACATTAAATGTTTGGTACACAGAAAGCAGATGAGACATGCATGTTTCATCTTGTTATTCACTTGAGATGCAAGCAGGTGATGAAGTGGGAGGATTTTATGATACTTACTTAATTTGGCTGCATCAGGAGGGGACTCGGCAGTGGATAGTTTTGTTGCTAGGTATGTTTCCACTGGGATTTTAAAATATGCTTTGCAGTTGACTGAAATAAGAATGGGCTTTAGTGATGAGGATGGGGTACAAGTGTGGGTTCATTTCATCAATGTTGTGCTTTCAATGAGATTTAAATTATATGTGTGGTGAGATATTTCTGATGTTTTTTGGAAGAAAGCTCTGCAGTTTAGCAGTGTATACAAAAAATAGGCAGTCACCTTTCTGATTTTTAGTTTTTTTTTTACATAAGTAATAAGTGTTAGTTCAGTAGATACATCTTTCTGTGAGGTGAGAGCCAGTTTAGTAACTGGCTAGTGGCAAAGCATATCTGTTTGTGTTGTAGAGGCTGCTGTGGGCAGTCTTAATGTGAGAGCAGGCTAACAGATTAGGTAGATCCAGGGACCAAAGTGCAAAACAGGGATGAGTTCAATTACCTCAGTCACTTGCTAACTTTCCAATATTATTATAAGACTTCTCCCTTGTTTAATTTCTCCAAGTATTTTGGGTTTTTAATGCTATGATGGCAATGGAACTCATTCCTAAGTCAAAGTATGATGATTCATAAAATTGTCATTGTTTCAATCTTTGATGTTAGCCAAAAGTGCAGTTTGCAGCACCCGCAATGTGCCCAGAATTAACTCCTTCTGAAATTCATCAGTTACATGTATCAGTTGCATATCTAAATACGATTGTAAATTCTCTTTTATAAGACCCATCACTCCTATTACTATTGGAACTATGTGGGTATCCTTCCTTTACATTGCCCTCATTTGTGCCTGAACATCCTGGTATGTTATGACTTTGTGTCCCTCTGTACATAAGACACTGAAATCGCTGGGTGTAGCAATTTCAGTAATCAATGCTACTTGTATCTTCTTTTCATGGACTACTATATCTGGTTTTCTCACATCTGTCTTTTGAACTGTAGTAACCGGTGATCCCATGTGATATAAACTTCATAATCTTCTATAAAACGTATGGTTCATGTTTTTAATGCTTCTCGGCTACTTCAATTTTGTAAGGTTTGCATAATCCTCAGTGCAACAGTCTTACCACATTATTATGTCTTTCAGTATACAGCCCCTCTGCCATTAGTGTATTACACCCAGCAACAAGTTTTGCAACTGTTTCCAATTATGTTTTATAAAACTTGCATTTGTCTGTTTCTCAAACATGTTTAATGGACTTTGTAAACCAACATTTTCATAGTCCACTATCCAGGGCAGTCAATATTAATTTGTCATCTTTTGGTTTAAATTCAGTTCTCCTTAACCATTCTTGCATCAGATCCTGATCGACATGAGATTGTTCCAGAAGTTTTCTGTATTTGCAACTATATTTATGCCTTTTCCATGTCTTCCCTTCTCATCTGATCATTCACCTTATATTCTTTCTTTTGTTTTTTTCCCCACATTCAGTTGCTGCCTGACTTTTGTCAATTTCTGGCTTGATTTCCATTCCCACTTAACACCAAAATGTTTCTGCCAAACTAAGCAGTGTTCTCCTCATGTTTTAAAACTTTCACTATGTTTGGATCTTGTGAGATCAGCAGATATGTTTGCAGTCCTATGATTGCAGATCTATAAATGTAATCAGTTTCGAGGAGGCCCATACCTCCCTCAGAACAGGAATACACTCTGGGTATGCACTGATTTTTATAAATCATTTGATAAGCGTGAATAATTTTTCTTCTTTTCCTGTCTAACTGATCCAATACCTTTTGGGGCCAGTAAATCACCCCAAAGCTAAGTTAGAACACATAGAACAAACTGGTTTATAGACTGGACTTTGTTCCTAGATGTCAGTATTGTTTACAGTGTTAACTTTAGTCTTCTAAAATATTCCTTACTAAGTTTTATTTGCATTTGTTCATGTTTTTTTGTTAAATCTTCATCAATTCCAAAATATTTATATACCCCCTCCTGCTCAAGTTCCTTTTTACTACATTCCTGTCCCAAACTGATGTTTTCCTGGTGCTGCAGTTTTCCTGCATTAAAGTTCACTTTTGTACATTCATCAAGACCAAATGATATTCTTATATCATCTGAGAAAGTTTTGACCACTTGTATTTTGCTTGCAGTTCCTCATCTAATGAAATATACAATTTTATAATCATCCACAAAAAGATGAGAAATCTTTACACTTTGCTGTTTTCTGGGAGCCAAATTGTAACCATGACCTAAGCTGTTAAGTATACAGCATAATGGGTTAAGGGCAAGACAAAAGAGCAGCGGTAACAAAGAGTCACCCTGGAATATCCCCCTTTGAATGTTTTTCCCTAGGATAATAATTTGTCCCTTATCATGGCTAAGCTGCAGAAATGTTTGACACTGTTTCTTGGTCACTGTAATGTAATCGATCAATGTAAAGTGTATCTTATATATCTGTAAACTGTGCTTTATCCATGAATGTGGGCTGCTGTGAAATGCATTTTTGTAGTCTATCCATAGATTCTTCCCCTTTTCACAATTCTTCATTATGACTTTATTTAACAGCAAATCATACTTCATTCCATAAGACTTTCTTTTGTTACCCATTTGTTCTATTGCCATGATTAAGTTTTCTTCTCTATCGGCATCAATTCCAATATGTGGTTTATACACCATCGGAATGCAAGTTATAGGTCCACAGCTTTTAGGGGAGTATATAGATTCAATGTTAAGGAAAAGTATCATTTTTTCTGTTGTTAACCAGGTTGGGTTGCATATTTCTGTTGTTAACCAGGTTGGGTTGCATATAAGTATTTCTTACTCAGGTCTAAATCTTTAGCCAGAAGATAGGTACTGCATCTGCGCTTGGGGTTTTCCAGTTAGGAGCTTTTCTTAATTGTGTTTCAGTTTCTTTGGCTATCACTTCATCCCATTTCAGATCCTGTACATTTGAAAGTCTTACTGTTTCTTTTACTTCCATACATTCAACATCTTTGTTATGTTCCACAAGGCCTTTGTAGCTATTTCCCCAAAATGTGTCTATTTCTTCTTTTTGGTGGTATTTCTATTCCTTTTACCCTTTTCCCCAATTCTTTTCCTTGATATTATCTGCATATCTTTTAAAAATGTTTTGCCTTTGCTGATTAATTTAGTTTATTGTTTGCAGTAGTCAACTAATCCTGCTCTGTTCTGATAGTGTGCATTGCTTTTATCACATCTATCTAAGTATTTTTTGGACTGTTGCTTCTCTTGTACTTTTGTAACAGTGATACTTCTTTCCTTAATTCCTTTATAGTTTTCTCTATTCGATACTTCCATGATGGCGTTTGCTTTTCCCCTTCCTTTCCCTTATTCTCCTATGTTTTTGTGGGGAGACATTTTTTCTGTTATTAATTTGGCTTCACAGTAATATATTCTGTTTACGTCTGTTGTATCACATGAATTTCTGTTAATAGTTTTGATTACTGTGTTTGTTTTATCAAACTTCTAACATTTTGAGTCTTATTGATTCTGTGTAATCTATTTATTTCATTGATCTTAATATGTCTATCCATTATTATTAAATGAAGAAACTCTTCCCTCATATCATTTTCTTCTAAACTAAGGACGCATTCTTTGTTCTCTGTTTCTTGAGGGCATTCTACAGAAAGTTCTAAAACATCTTCCTCTGACATATTCTCTTCAGCCTCATCCACTGATCTTTCATATGGAATTCACTGGGCTATCACTCTGCAAAATTGGATGCATTCAGACTCACCACTGTTTCTTGCTTCTTCCCTTGCTGTGCAATTCCAACTGAATTTTTATACTGGTTTCCTACTGAAGGCTCCAGAGTATCTTCATGCGGAAACTTATTAGATACTTCCCATTGCACCGGTTTCTCCTTAATTTGGGGAATCATTCATGCTATGATGTTACCAGACTTGGATTTTCTACACTAAATTCTTCAATTTGCAGGTAATCTATAACTTTAGTTTCTATTTCTTTAACTTCTCAGTTATTAGTCCTCTTTTCTGCCTTCCCTCTTTGTTTTCTAATTTTTGTGTTTTAAAAATTTCCATATCCAGATGGTTTTGCCTGTACTACTCATTAAATACCTTTGGTGCTGTTTTTTGTATTGATTAATTTTGCTTTCTCCTTTGCATACATATTGCACCATATTAAATCTTTTTTCTTTCCCATGCCCATATTTCTCCTACTCCTCCTGTTTCTCCTTACATTGGGGACTCATTATTTCTTCTTGCTGTGACATAACCTGTGTTAGACTTTCCACAATAAAGCCTTCACTTTGCAGGTATTACATAAGTTCAACTTATACTTGTTTAACTTCTACTTTACTAATCTTGTGTTCTACATTTCCCCCCTTTGTGATCTTAAATTTTGTATTCTGAATTTTTTTCATATCTGGTTGCTTTTGCCTATATTTCTCTTCAAATATCTTTGGTGCTGCTGTTCATATTTTTGTATTGAATTTTTGACTTTCTCCTTTACATAAATACTGCACCATATCAGATTTTTTTTTCTTTGCCATGCCCATGTTTCTTTTCTATATACTGCAAAAATCTGTAGATTTTGTTCTTTATATTTTTGAACTTCCTCACTTGCTTCTTTTTCCAAACAGCCCAAAGTTTCTTGATCTATATAATGCTTTTCATGAATCTGTCTTTATTAATGAACACAAATTTGCATTTGAAGCCTTTGACAGTTTTTCTTGTGCAAGTATCTATTTATTCTTTCCGCTAATTTCTCTCTTAATCTTTTTGTATATCTTCTAGCCAGAATTTCTGGGCTTCTTGCATAATCGTAACAATGCATAATTTCTTTCTTATCTTCAATAGTCCACTGCATCATCTTTATGGTTCTCTTTTTTTGGCCTGCCATTTTTTTGTGGATTTTGTAGACTACTGCTTTATTCTACAACATGGGGACAGTCCTCACCCTGAGCCTGACCTAACCTCATTGTTGCAAAGTTTCCATATCTTGAGAATTCTACAATGTCATTTTTCCAGTCATGGTTCCAGTGCACCTACCAGGATAGAGAACTTTTTTTTTATCTTGGGACTTGTGCATCCAGCTGTCTTTTTTTTTTCTTTAACCTACTTCTGTCCATGATATATAAAATACAGTCTATATATCTGTGGCACCTTTGAAGATTTTGTTAAAACAGGGTCCACCTCATAAAGGTACTCAACAAGACTTGAATATGAATTCCAGTCCAGAAATACTACTCTCCTTTGCTTGCTGAATTCATAATTTCTTCATTTGGATCTGTCCGGTTAGGCATATCTGAGACTAATATAGATTAGTCAAAATTAATGAGAGATACAGGAAACTAAAGTATAGATCAGCTTGAATTATAGCCTTGCTTGCATGCTATGACAGAAAAGGTCTAAATTTGTAAAGAAGTCATAGATTAAGGTTGTTTTTTTACTATATATGGGATAGGCTGATCAAATTAAGATCTGGAGTCAGATATTATATCCAGTAAATTTATATTTGTCTATTCATTTATTTTTTACTAGCTCACATCTAATATTACTGACCTTAATTCTCATATGTAAACATTCCATGTTTTGAGTTTTAAATGGTTTGTGTTTTGTGTTCCACTATTCCAAAGTGAGAGAGCTTAATATACACAGTCATTGCAATTAATCATGTTAACAAATATCCATGATGAATAATTTTGAATACTGAATCACATTAATGACCACAGTAAGTATTTCTATGTAAGAAAAAAAAAACAGTTAATAATAATGCTCTGAGTTTCCCAATTGAAGCTGTTATTAACAGTTTTGCATATTACCCACTTCCTCCATGGTGTCAAAGGCAGTGTTCCACATTTTAGGGATGGAAGGTAGAGGGTTACATTACTGATGTGTAATATTTTCACGTTGCAGTAGTCTGACTGCTGGATTAGATGTTAACATAGCATTAGTTCCATTTTCTTTGGATTTAGGAGTAGTTTAGATTGGTCTACCAGTTTTCAAATTTTGTAGAGGAATACAGTAGATCATCTTTGAGCTGTTTGATGAATGTAGCTGCATGTATTAGAACTGAGTTACCAGCGTTTTAGATTACATTTGCTGGTGAAGAGGCTGTATGTATTTTAACCTTGGTACATAACTTATGAATTTATAAACTGTTATTCAAACTGCACGTTGTCACATGGGATACATATATCTACATTAAAGGATTCAGAAGATTAATGGAAAACCATATCAGAATCTTGGACAAGCCTAAGGACTGCAATTGGTTTCTTAGGGTCCATATCAGTATTATTTCATTGTACATTTAGTTGAAGACCAAAAGTCTGCTTTCATTGTGTTGGGAACTGACGGAGAAATATTTTCTTCATAGTGGTTTAGTGGACACCTCTACAGTGCTTTAGCAATAATATCTGAAGAAATCAAGGAGACCTGCATTGGAGTGTAATCAGAGTAACCAGAATTATATATATTTTTTTTTATTTAAGCAAACAGGTGGAGGGGAAGATTTGGCACCATGATTTTAACGAAATAATAAGAAAGTAAACACACACCTGTGTCAATGTCATGCATCCCCTGGTAATGCGATCATAATACATTTCAGCTTTCACAATCAGTACTTAATTAGTATTTATCATAGTTTTTGTAATCTAGTGCAGGTATGTCAGGTTACAGTGCAATCCCCTGCTTAGGTCATTAGTACTTTCTGTTTTACTCTCTCTGGTTAATAAGTACTCAGTGTGATTATGCCTCGATATGTGTCGGTCAAAGGAATGTCCAGATAAATGAAACACTAGACACAAACTGCAGAGTTGCAAGCTTTCTCGGTATTTACTGAACTGACAGAAATTAGCTTCACAGTTTAATGTTGAGAATTCTGTAAATCTTTTTTACTTTACTGAAAATTAGGAGGACTACTTAAGACGTAAACAGCAGAATTGCAAAGATTAACCTGGTTCATAGTTCCAGCTCAGTGACGCAGGCACTATATATACAGCTGCCTGCACATCAGTTAAAAAAACTGGCAAAGTGTGGATCTGATCTAATTTCATTTACTTAGACCCTGAATAAAGAAAGGTAATAGACGTTGTGAGTACACTGTTTTGAACATAACCTTCTCTGATTAATGAAATTCTACCATTAAATTAATGTTAAATTTTGTGCGCCTGCTTTTTATATTGAGGTAGCTCATTATTTGTGACTTTACTGATAATTGTTGTAACACATTCTGAACAATAACATTAGACAGGTGAAAAGACAGTTATTGGGTCTTCTCTTATACTGCAAACAATTGCCTTAGATATAATAAGAGATCGTTATGGGGTCAACTCATTGCATATAGATGACTTCCCCATAAATTTTCTGATTGTTATTTGAAAGACAATAAGTAGGTACTCAGTATATCATTTGCACACCACCTGTGTGCTAGTTAAATGTACAGACTCTATACATACAACAGATGCATGTTTCTGTTAGTATATTTTTGGCATTATTTATTTTGGCAATTGTGTTCATAAATGTGTTGGTTTTCACTGATATTTTATTGTTTTCCTGTTTAATGCCATATGATTCACTGAATCTGGAAGCCTACCATAGGTAACTTAACTTGTTGGCTGCTAATAAACTTTACTTGGTAGTCCTGGATGGGATTTTAAATTTCCCCATGACTACTGTGTAACTTTGAATAAGCTATTTAATCCAACAGTGATTATATCCACCATAATTTCCTTGATAACAATCCTTTATAAGAGCTGACTTAGCCATTCTCTTTTGTCTGAGGTATAGCAGTCTCACAATTGGTATATATAAATCTTCAAGGTATAGGGGACTTGACCCTACATCAGGAGGGGTGAAAGGGTATTTGCCTCTTTGCAAAAATCAAGTTCAAAGGAGAAGACAGGTACTTGATATTCACTCATCACCTATAATTTAAGTTTACATTTTTCATTGTTTCCAGATTCTGCATTGTGAGTTCAGACATTTCAATATAGAGTCATTGTGTGAACACAACAAAGGAGGGAAGAGTCTAAGGAATGCCATTAACTAGATATTTTAGGGGAGAAAATCATCATTAGAAAACTGCAACTGGAAATCAACAGTAGAGAAGAGAAACACTTGCAAATTGTTAGAAAAGCTGGACAAGGGAGATGAGCTTTAGTGAGACATCATTACTGGTACATGAGAGGGGAGAGGAGTTTCAGTGATACACCATTGCTGGGACAGAACAGGATGAGGAGGGACAGTGATACACCATTATTGGGACACGACAGGGGAGAGGATTAAAGGAGTGTCAGAGACACACCTTTTCTGGGACATGACATGGGAGAGGAGTGTCAGAGATACACCTTTACTGGGACATGACATGGGAGAGGAGTGTCAGTGAAACACAATTACTGGGACCTGACATGTGAGAGGAGGAACAGTGATACACCATTACTGTGACATGAGAGGAGAGGAGGGACAGTGATACACCATTTCTGGGACTTGAGAGGGGAGAGGAATGTCAGTGTTAGACCATTACTGGGACAGGACAGGGGAGAGGAATGTCAGTGCTACACCTTTACTGGGACATGAGAGGGGACAGGAGTGTTAATGATTCACCATTACTGAGACATGACATGGGAGAGGAGTCTGATTAATACTCCATTACTGGGACATGAGAGGGAACAGAAGTGTCAGTGTTACACCATTACTGTGACATGACTGGGGAGAGGAGTGTCAGTGATACTCCATTACTGGGACATGAAATGGGAGAGGAGTGTTAGTGATACAAGAGGCATGATATGGGAGAGGAGTGTAAGAAATAAACCATTACTGTGACATGACACGTGAGAGGAGTGTCAGTGATGCACCATTACTGGGACATCAGAGGGGAGATGAGGGACAGTGATACACTATTACTGGGACATCACAAGGGAGATGAGGACAGCGATACACCATTACTGGGACATCGCAGGGGAGATGAGGGACAGTGATACACCATTACTGGGACATCACAGGGGAGATGAGGGAAAGTGATACACCATTATTGTGACATGAGAGGTGGGAGGAGTGTCAGTGATGCCCCATTACTGGGACATGAGAGGTGAGAGGAGTGTCAGTGATGCACCATTACTGGGACATGAGAGGCGAGAGGAGTGTCAGTGATGCCCCATTATTGTGACATGAGAGGTGGGAGGAGTGTCAGTACTGTTAGTGGCAGATGACAGGAGAGAAGATAGAGTTACACTATTACCAGGACATGACAGAGGAGAGGAGAGTCATTGATTCACTCTTACTGGGACATGACCAGTTATTATAATCAGAGATACACTGTTACTGGGACATGACAGGGAAGAAAAAATCAGTGATACTGAAGAGAGATTTTTCAAGTTTTTGTTAGACTAAAGTATCACTTACCAAATGACTTTGACCCTTGTAAACATGCGGTAAACACTCTAGCTTAACACCATCATCAGTTATATTTCTTCTCTGTCCCTTGTCAAAAGTCACTTTCTTTTACTTTTGTAAACTTTAAGTAAGAAACCTATAGTCTATCTTTTGCTTAGATTATCTAAACATATTTAGTTGTTTGCTCTGTGATGATACAAAGGAAGAAATTATTCCTTTTACATTATGATTTTAGTTTTATAAAACTATTGGTACTCTAAGATATAATATTAGAATATTAGACAAGTATATATATATTAGATTTAATTCAGAGCTTTTTAGTACACGATCAGCTAAAGAAAACTGTGCATAGTTATAATAGTAAATTATTCCCTGAGTAGCAAAGCATCTCATGTTCAAGAAATGTAAACCAGATGATCTTGTTCACACACACACACACACACACACACACACACACACACACACACATACACTCGCATGCACGCACGCACACAAACACACACATGCATGCACGCACACATGTACACATGCACACACACATACACATGCACACACACACACACACATGCACGTACACACACACGCGCACACACACACACACACACACACACACACACTCGCATGCACGCACGCACACAAACACATACACACATGCACGCACACATGTACACATGCACACACACGTACACATGCACACACACACACACATGCACGTACACATACACACGTGCACACACACACACATGCACATACACGCACGCACACACACACACACACACACACACACACACACACACACACACACACACACACACACACACACACACGAAACAACTGCTTTAATTGTTTCTGCAATATTTAGGATAACGTATTCTCTAAGGAAGTGGAGCTTTTAGGTAATGATGAGTAAGTTAAACGTTTTGTTACCAGACCACTGGAAGAGAGTGACATTTTACTCAAGTCAGAGTAGGGATAATGATTATTTTTGCAGCAGTCAACTCTGATATAGAGGATTGTGATTGGGTCACCAATCACAACAAACTTCTTATGTATTTTGAGACATGCATATGAAGAAACTCACCTCATTAGCAAAGTGAAGTCAAGCAGGTGAGTTTTTATATTCATATTGAGAGCATATAACTAGTAAGTCATGACTGGAGACTGAACCATAATTCTTAGTTGTACTTGGAGCTTTTTATTGCTGCAGAATGAAAGTGATTGCACAAAACACGTGTAGAACTGCAATGCGTTTTATAGCTTTTAAAGCCATAAGGCACTTAGCACTGCCATTAAGATAGTAGCCGGAATCCAAACCTCCTTCTAATGAATGAATCACTTTAAACATTTTTCAGCACTTCGTTCTGCCCACTTTTTTGTGTTTATGTGTGTCTGTGAGTGTATGGATGTGTGTGTTTCTGTTTGTCTTAATGTGTGGGAGACAAGAAGTATATAAGGATGCTATAGTTCTCTGTACTTTTTTGCATTGTAGTGTAGTTGCTGTAACTGTACATTCTTATGATATAGCATGAGGGTACAGTTTAACAGCACTGAGATGTGCTTAACAAATGTTTGATAAGCACCTCACTTAAATCAAAATTGTGTAGTAAGGCTGTGTTTTAATGAAATCAGAGTTTAATAATAGTGTTCTATGTACTACACATTTTAATCATTAAAAAAATTAAGGACTTTTTTCTTGTTAATAACAGCTTTATATAATTTCAGTAACCCACTCCTGAGTTTGGATTATGCAGTTTACTCATGGCTGACTTGCTTGTTTGAACCATTAGGCTTTTCCCACATGTCCAAACAATACCATCTGTGGGTAAGCTTAGCACCCACACCTAGTTGTGGATTACTGCTAAAATATAGAATTGTTCAGGCATTCTGAAAAAAACAATATCTCATGGTGATGACTATTACATAAAAGCCTAGAATGAGTCTATATTATATTATCGAAAGTTGATTTCAGCGAACGTTCACATGAGCGAAAACGCTGGAAATCAAACTTCTTATTATGGGGGGAACTCCCCCGCTAACTATATATTCCAACTCCGAAATTGCACTACAGTGAGGAAAGGGCAATTATACAACAACCGCCCATTAATAACCAAAAACGTGCACACTGATTGGTCAGCGTGCATGTTGTAAATCAGTTATAGTAATGGAAAAAAGGTCCGGTCGCCCGGACTTTTTCCATTACTATAACTCTTTTTTAAGCAACGGAGAACGCAAGATCTCCATTGCTTCATACTCTCTTGCTATGTTAAATGAGTTTAACATAGCGAGACAGCTTTAAAAAAAGTGACAGAGTTTTTTTTAAAGCTGTCTCGCTATGTCAAACTCCTTTAACATAGCGAGACAGCTTGTAAAAAGCAGCGGAGATCTTGCTTTCACCGTTGCTTTTTTCAAAACTCTCTCTCTATGTTAAATGGGTTTAACATAGCGAGACAGCTTTAAAAAAGCAACAGAGATTTTGTTTTTTCCGTTGCTTTTTCCCACAGCTCTGATGTACTGTGTAGGCATACGCATGCGCAATACATCAGAACTGCCGCAGAATACCAGACAGCTGCGGAAGGGCAGCAAGGAGGTATTATACAATGCCATTATTTAAGAAAAGTACTTATTTTTTTTCTTAAATAATGTCATTGTATAATAGCAATAACCCACTTTTGGGTGTGGGTAATGCTGGATTTACCCACCGTTGGCTTTGTTTGGCCACTCGGGCTTCTCCCTCATGACCAAACCACACCAACTGTGGGTAAATCCAGCATTACCCACATCCAGGCATGGGTTATTGCTATAATATCCCACTTATCACTGTACCATGACCCCACAAACACCCTTTCGATTTCCAGCATTTTTTTTCATGTGAGCGTTCGCTGAAATCAACTTTCGATAATATAATAGGGGCCCGCCTAGAATATATAGTATTATGCATGACAGAGAATTTTACTGAGTTTTGTACAGCCCCCTGTCCACCATTTTCTGCACTGTAAAATGGTCACATCTAGGTCTGAGGACTCTGGAAGTCAAATAATGTGTATGTTTAATAGACTGTCTAAACTTCTAGCATTAATACTTCTGAATATAATGTAAGTGGCCTAGACTATATCTCAGTTCACTCTGATAAAATATATTAAACAGTTACAGTTGATCTGTTTTGTTGATATTATGAATTACTGCATAAAAAATATTAATAAGAATACAGAAATGCATGTTCTAGGTTAAAAGGAATGTAAAACTGTATTGCATTCTTTGCAGTATTTTTACATGACTTAATGCCAGTGACTCAGTAACAAGGGTTAAGGAATAGCATTGCAGAATGAATGCACAGCTCTGACTTAAAAGCAAACTAAAAAATCTCACACATGAGGTGAATGAATAACTTTATTTATCTTGGCCCTATCAATGTCTGCACTTCTTCAGCTACTTTTTGCATTGCTGTTAACTGCGATAAGGATTTAATAGGCTGAATGACTAACACATCCTCTAAGTATCATCAGAACACACTGTCCAAAGCATACACTTCACTGCAGTCTACAGGAAAAAAAGCAGCCAGCCATGGCATATAAAGAAATGAAATAAAATAGTATACCACATACAAGTACAGCAATGAAAAATGTAAGAAAGCAGCTTTCATCGTTAAGTATGATTGTTAATTTGTACATGTACATTATGGCAAAAAAATCCATCGGTAACAAGTAATTTAATAAAATATGATTAATCAAAATGCATTTAGTCAAAAGCATGTAAAATTCATGGTTTAATGAATACAGCAAAATTATCACATTACACAATTCTCAATACTACAATACTGTTTGTGGGTGATAACACCCAATATGGCTAGGGCTCCTTTCAGCTTTCAACACATATACACGCACAGTAATAATGACATTTTATTTATGACTATAAAGATGTTGATCTTATCAGCAAAAGGAAACATTCTAGTGTCTTCAAAAAAATGGCTTTCCTTTTTTGCAAAGTTCTAGGAAGTCTGGCAGTTATTGCAGAGGATTAAGACTCTAATGTTAATGAGCCTGTTTCTTTAGCCAGACTATAGAGTTTGAGTCTCTCTTTCTCCATTGGCCTTTTGTATGATTCTGAGCAAGTCACTTAACATGAGTTCCTGGGTTACCCTTGCACATGATACTTGAGACTTATCTACTTAATAAGTATATAAAAATAAAAAATTTACTTATTTATTTATTTTGTTTTTGATTATTGGAATAGTCCATCTAGTGTGGATAAAAACAAAATGTTTCAGTTGAGGCCTGGTTAGAAAACCTCCAATCTGGACATATTTTGCAGGTCTTTGATGGCACCCTTTTGAAATGTTGGCCAAAAAAAAGACAAAAAACCCAGGAAAAGAACAAATCTCAAAGATTGCTCTAATCCTTTAAACTCCTTTTTACAGGGAGAAAAGCTGCCTTAAAGTTGTATATAACAACTCCAAGATCACCATACCACTGAGAAAAGGCAATATTTCAGGAAATGGCCATCTTGGGCTTGGAATATTTAAGTCCGATTATTGGCCATTCAGTCTATATGTTTTTGAACTCACTCTAGTAGGTCTCAACATTTCAAATGGTTACCTTATTGGTCAGATCAAAGTATATGATAGACAAATTCTGTATTTAATAAAAACAAGAAAATGTCTGTTCTGCAACACAAACTACACATATTCAGAAACAAAATCTTGTCATAAAAAGCATGCTGACTATACACCATGTGAATGACATGCGCAGCAACAGAGGAGATTCAGTGTGACATGTCTTGGGCTTATATGGAAAAAGATGTTCACATAACCTATATTTATTGTCAAACTAGTATCATCGCATTCAACTACAAAGTCACAGTAGAGCATTGCAGACCCCATCCCATCAAAAGTAGCATCAGTATTAATACATACTGTAATGTCGTAGTGGAGTAGGTAAAATATTCAGTTGTTTTTTTATTAATAAAAGTGAGCAGTTATAGAAGTGTTTTGCCATCACGAATAACAGATATTGCATTTTAAATCAAACTGCCTTCTCACAATGGATGTAGATTCTACAATATATAAACAAATAGACACACCTGCATTCCATATATTAAAATTCCTCCATATTCAGAGAAATTCTTCTTACCGTGCCAAAATATACTTGATTTAGGACCTTCCCAGTATGTGGAGTGCATGCTAACTCAAGCATGTTATTATCAGAACAGAAGCTGTAGGCTATAGTTTTTGAGATAATTTACATTAATGCTGCACAAATGGAATATTCAAACAGAGGCTATAAGTTCTGTCAAATTGTTTTGTAGCTCAACTCAGCTGAAATGTATTGAGCACCATTGAATATAGCTGTCATTTTCGTAGTAGTTTAAGGAATATATCTCACAGAATGTCTTTGAGGCAATTACAATTTATTTTTTGAGACATCATGTAATATTGACTTGAACTTGATTTTAAGATGAACTTGGTTTTGTAAGAGACAGATAGGGATTTGCACATCAAAACTTCGAAAAGACCTAAGAGAGGGTCCGTGATACTGTGTTACAGTTTCATACCTAATTACTAGGCTTCCAGTCAAAGGGACCATTTAGGATCCTATCCAAAACTCCTAGGTGGCCCTACATACTTTCTGCTTAAGTGACTTGCTAAAAGTCACACAACAGAAGAATAAGGTTTGAATCACACCCTATGCCACAGGAACTACAGTTCACAGTTTCACCCATCTGTGTCAACTACCAGATAATCTTTCTGAAGTTACATGATTGCAAACTTGATACGGAAGATCCAGAAGGGAAAGAATCAGATATATAGATTATTTGCCAAACACTGAGTTGCCACACATCAATGTCAAATGTCTGACACATCACAGTTTTTGTATGGCGAATAAAATACACATAGCGTCTACTGAGTGAAGCTCAGTGCATCCCAATTTTAATTATATTAATACCAAAGTCACACTATAAGAACATGTGACAATTTTTGTGAATGTCAGGCCTTTTTGTGCTATGCAAATTTTGTGTTTGCCAATAGCATTTGTAAAAATGCTACTTATACCAATAGTTTTTACATAGCAATGTAAAGTGAATGCAAACACCTCAGGTCTAACTCTGCATTAATAAGCTGTATAGCAATATGTGTAGGCAAGGGCTGACATTCAACAAAAAGCCCTTTTCAACCTAAGCTGAATACCATTGATATGTCTAAGCCATAACCATGAATTTTTAGGCAATATGACTGAGCTGTCATTGATGTAGCATGCATGCATTAATAAAATCTTATTTTATTCATTGATGTAGCATGCATGCATTAATAAAATCTTATTTCATTCATTGATGTAGCATGCATGCATTAATAAAATCTTATTTCATTCATTGATGTAGCATGCATGCATTAATAAAATCTTATTTCATTCATTGATGTAGCATGCATGCATTAATAAAATCTTATTTCATTCATTGATGTAGCATGCATGCATTAATAAAATCTTATTTCATTCATTGATGTAGCATGCATGCATTAATAAAATCTTATTTCATTCATTGATGTAGCATGCATGCATTAATAAAATCTTATTTCATTCATTGATGTAGCATGCATGCATTAATAAAATCTTATTTCATTCATTGATGTAGCATGCATGCATTAATAAAATCTTATTTCATTCATTGATGTAGCATGCATGCATTAATAAAATCTTATTTCATGACCACTGCTTCTGACTGGAATGGATACCTTTTTGAAAACTTGACTACAAAGTCTCAAAGGTAGATGGCAGAGAAAATGCAAATGCTGACATATAAATGCATCATTTCTGAAAATAGTTTTAGTACATAGACCAGCCATCATCATTAGCAACCCCCTTTTCACATTTTTACATTTGCTTGAGGTGTCCCACTAAAGTATTTCACACTAGCAGCGTGGACAGCATTGTCACCAAACAGCAAGAGGTTTTCTGGTTCAATTATTAACCAAAATAAGCCCGTGTAGTGTTGGATGACCCAGCAATGACCAAAAAAACCATGGTATAAGATCAAGCAGTACCTTTGGCTCTCCTGAACATGCAGAATTTTTGGAAATGTGTGACAGACATGGACTAGAACTTGTACAGTTTATTATTAGATTGAATGAAAAATTTGTTGTTTGAATTTAATAGGAATATGTATGATGTTATTTTTATTAAAGCAGAACATAATGTTACTGTGAATATTAATAGGAAACAGAAAAATTTATTAAGGGACCAAAATGAATATAATCACTACAAGGTATACCCTACACTTAACCATGCTCATTTTTATACCTGGAATAGTTCTTCAGACAACATTGAACTACAATTGCATGAAGTTGCTTACTCAGCCCCCAATACCCGTAACCATGTTATTAACCACACTAATACAGATGTGGACAAATACGATAGTCCATTTCCCCCAGTCCACAGATCAAAGAGGATTGGGAATAGGCAGGTGAACAATCAGCCTGATAATTTTTTACCCCAACCACATTTTTCCTCAATTAAAAGAGGAAGGGTTGGTGGGGAGAGGCAGGAGAGATGGACAGATAGACAGTACACTCATGAACAGTGGGGAGTGACTGCGATAATATTTTAAGTGACTACAATGGCATTATGCATTCCTTTAAAAATTTTTAGATTTTTAACTATACTGAAAGAGTCATCATGAATTTATTCTTTGAGCTTTTTAGCAAAGGTTTTCAATTTGTGCCAAGTCCTAGTTTTGACATTTGGACATTCTTCTTAAATTAAAATTATTTACTAGAAAACTTAATTAGTAAGTGCACTTAGATAAAACTGGGAAAAGTGAGTGAAATAAGTTAAACTCCCACCCATATAAGAAAAAATTACCTTTAACCCACCCTTGAATCCGTTAGTTGGAACATATGAAAGGTGATGCAAAAGAGATTTTCAGAATTTAGCAAACCTTTCTACTACAAATTTTTTTTTTTAATTTACTAAAGAAAGACGCAGAATTATTGCACACCTTATGTAAGAATCCCACTAATAGGATTATGAAACTGGATAAGGCTGTGAAGTATAGTTATTGTGGACAAAATAGTCAACAATAAGTATGAGACCACTTCCAGGAATAATATTGTATAGCATATAAGAAAACAAATATTTACTTAGAGGATGCTTTATTACAAAGCATTATTCCTAGTGATGTATGCAACTTTTTATGTAACAGTCCTTCACTTATAATTGCATTATTTGGTATACCTAAGGTACACAAATACATCCTTTGTCTCCCATATCACCTTATTGTGGCAGGACAAGGTTCTAAGACATACCCTTTAATGGTATTTGTGGACCGTATACTTAAGGATGCCTCAAAGTTAGAATACCTCATCTTAAAAGCTTCCTTGGATTTTCTCACAAAAATTAAGCAAGAATATTATAGTGGCACTACTAGTTTTATTACTACTGATGTTATCAATTTCTTCACAAGTATACCACACCACATAGGTCTTGATTATTTTTATTCTGCAATTGTTGAACTTGCTTCTTTGTCCAATTATTTGATCAATTTTGTCATAGTTTTAATGGAATATAATTTCTTATACTTTGAAGGGGAATATTTTAAACAGTTATTTATTTATTTATTTATTTTATTTATATAAGTTTAATGACTGGGGAAGTAAGTCCACTGGGCCAAGATGAGCCCGTTTTTAGTGGAGATCCAGGGAGAAAAGCTCCCCAATAATTGCAAGTTACATTTCACATGTTACAAAAGGACATTTTTCATATAGCTAATTAAACATTTACAGATAAGCTCCATAATATTTGCAATTGGCTTGTCACAATGTTACAAAAATGAAAAGACATAAATCAATACAGAACTTTCAACATTTACATAAATTGAATATTTTTGTTATAAACTCAATTGTAGGCTTATCATTTCAAAATATACAGCTACTAGCCATTAGTAGGTTAGGAAATATTATGCATGGAGAGGGTAATAGTATATTTGAGATTGGAGAGTATAGTACAATAGATATTAGAGAGAAAATACATTTTTAGTAGGGGAGGGATTGCTTTGGGTGGGATGAAGTAATAGTAGAGGTAGTTTTAAAAGTCAGTGCAAGATAGAATGTGGGGGTTAAGTTGGAGCATGGCAAGGGCATTCCCATTTGGAAGAAAGATGAGAGAGTAGCTGAGATTTTAAATTTTTATGGTTATGTAGGTTGCGTAGGTGTGTGGGGAGACAGTTCCACTGTTTAGCTAAGGAGTGGGACAGCAGTAGATGCAGGTTGGTGAACCTGAAGGAGATTTTGTTTTTTGGATCTGAGTGATTGGTTGGGAATGTAAGGTTTTAAGGAAGTAGCAATAGCTGGGCAGTTGTCAGGTTTAAAGATGAGCATGTGGGCAATGGTGAGTTGTAGGTAACTGAGGTAGCTGGGCAGTTAAAGCCAGTTGAGGGTGAGGAGGGAGTGGCAATGGTGGGATGAGTTTTTTGAATTGGTTGCAGATTTGGAGATCTTGTGGTAGCATGATTCAAGTTTGGACCAAAGACCAAGATGGAGATTGATGAAAAGAGGGGTGACATACATAAGGGAGGGGAGTAGGAAGATGGATGCAAGTGTCTGACGGGTAGAGGGGCTTAGGAAGCGGTTGTGCCTGTAGAGGAGACCTAACTTTTGGTGCATTTTCTTGATTATGGAGTGGATGTGGTTGTCAAATTTTAGTTCTTCATCAATAATGATGCCAAGAAGCTTGGTGTTGGGAACAATTTCAAGGAGGGTGTTGTTTTGGCTCTGTATGGTTAATGTGGATTTATCAATGGAGAATTTGGTAGGGGGAAAACATTAGTTTGGCTTTATTTGCATTTAGTGCCAAATGGTTAGACTGCATCCAGGTTTCTGTTTTGGAGAAGGCTAGTTGTGTTTTTGCTAGGGGTTCGGAGGGGGAGAAGGCTGAGCAGATGATTGTTAAGTCATCTGCATATTGGATTACAGATGAGTCTGGGATGGATTGGTGAAAGTTGTTATGAATAGGTTGAAGGGAAGAGGACCAAGAACAGAACCTTGTGGGACACCTGTAGGTGTGGGAAGGAAGGGGGAGGTTGAAGTTTTCCATTGGACAGCTTGTTGGTGGTTGGACCAGCAGCTAGAAAAGCAGGCAATGGTGGTGGGAGAGAGGTGTAGTGTGGATAGTTGGGATATAAGTAGGATGTGTGAGATGGTATCAAAGTCCATTGACAGATCTAGGAATAATGTGGATATGAACTTGCCTGAGTCGTGTTCAAGGTGTATGGTTTCAAGAAAGAAAAGAAGGGCAGTCATGGTGCTGTGGCCAAGGCGGTCAGTTAATAGGAGTTGCCATGGGTGCCAGTTCCACACCACTTTATGGTACTCTAGTTATGTGTACTTGGGAGAAGACATATGTGCTGTGTTCAGAATATTCACAATTCTGGTATACATACTTGTGATACCTGGATAACATCTGTATTATATGGAAGGGTTCACCTCAAGAAGTGGCTAACTTTATTCAGTATATTAACCACACTACCCCTTTCCTAAGATTTACACACCGACACTCGGTGGATAGTGTAAATTACAAGGACATAGCTATTTCTAAGGATGTGGTTAACAATTGCTTTACATTATTTAGGAAAGAAACTTATTCAAATAGTTGCTTACATTTTAACAGCCTTCACCCTAGTCACTCCAAAAACAATATTTATAAGGGACAATTGGTGAGGGCAGCTCGGAAGTGTTTAGCCTTTGAAATATTTTCTGCTAAGGCTGACAAAAATATTCAAAATGTTTTTAGAGTGGGGTTATCCTGAAAATGTATTAGTCAGAATATATAATGAAGTTAGCCAAGGATGGGGTCAAAAATTTACCCTTATGTTACAACAGAAACATCTTTAGTTACAATGACACATAAAAACCCTGATGTAAATTTTACCAGTTCATGTATCATTACATATAATCCCTGTGCCAGAGCAGTTAATGAATTCTTGATGAAGAACTGGAATATTTTCATGGTGGATAATGACATTTTTCAATTAGTTGACAACTCTCCTAATTTTGTTTATAAAAATCGGCAGGAACTTCAATGTTTTGTTTAAAAAACAAATACCAGAAAGAAACACTAGGGGTACAAGGAATTGCAGTGCTTGTGGGCAATGTAGTTACATACTTGAACAGAGTTCTATTAAGTCGAAAAATATTATTTAACATATCATCCCCTTAGCTTTTGGTAATTGTGCCACAAAGGGAGTGGTGTACATTCCACTTTGCTCTGGATGTGAAAGTTACTACACTGGGAAAAGGATTCCTCCATAAAATAATTTATGAACACTTATACACTATTTCAAAGTGTAACACTAATAATCCATTGTAAACACACCCTTATATTCCTGCAGTATAACAGATTTCTTTTTGGTATTCTGGATGTTATCCCTGTTTCTAATCGGATGGGGGGGGGGGGACGACGACGACGACTGAGAAATGAAAATTGAACTCAGAGATCTTAATTGACAATTGAAGTTAAATGCCTCTGCCCCTAGTTTGAATGAAAATATCTTCATTTTCCCAGTTCTAAAGTTAAAGGTAAATAAATTATACCTCACAAGTTTATTTATATTTATTTATTCATTTTTTTATTTTTCTGTTGTTTTTGAGTGCACTTTACACCATGGCAATTTGAGTCTGACTTATTACATCTTCTTATTATTCTATTTATGCACATTTGTTTTACCTAATGTTTTTCTGTACTTCCATTTTTTTACATACGTTTTCAACCTTTGTATTTGTTTCTCATTGTATAGCTAGGGTCTTTATTCATTAGTTCATACTGATCACATGTTCAGTTAAATAGATTATTTAAACAGTGTTTCATCACTTTCTATTGTTCTGAAGATGTCCCACTTTTGATAGGGATGAAAGCACTATAGTCTTTTTTATTTTATTTTATATTAAGAAAGTATTCCCTGAGATTATACCATGGTTTTCTGGTCATAGGTTGTCCAACACTACATGGGTTTATTTTGGTTATTAGTGTGCTTTCCTGCACAGTCATACACTTCTTTTTTTTCTACTTACTGGCTCGGTTCTTGGTTGCAGTGCTTTCTGTGTAGAGTTTGCATGTCTTCCCTGTGTTTGTGTGCATTTTCTCCAGGTGATCAGGTTTCTTCCCACATTCCAAAGACATGTAGCTGGACTGGATATTCTAAATTGAGCAATGTTGTCAGTGTGCATGTGTGTAAGTGATATGAATGAACATCCATGGCAGGGCATGCCACCCAGTGATGTGAGCATTGGCTTTAGATGTTTGTCACTATTGAAGTGATACAACAGCAATGGGGAAAAGGGGGTGTAGATGGATGGATAGAAGGATGGATGAGATGCCACATCAACATAAGTCAATGTGACCAAATCACCTTAGAGTCAATGTTTACACCACCAGGTGACTAGCATATAGCAGTGTCATGATTGCATTTTATCAAGTCCTGCTCTTCTAGTATACAAACTATCAGAATTTCACAGATGCATCATTTTTCTCTTCACTAAATATTGAAATAGAAATGTTCAGTTCTTTTACACATTATTAAAGAATGCTCATTAGAAGATAACACTTATTTATGCATGACATTATAGAACTGGCATTTGTCACTGGCATAGTAGCAAATATGCTGTTGATTGTTAAGAAAATAACCAGAAACATTTTATTAAAATATTACGCCCTCAGTGCAGTGGTAATATTTTCACATATTATAGAAATGTTTTGTTTTGAATACAAGTATACAGATGATGATGATGATGACTGTGTGTGTGTGTGTGTGTGTGTGTGTGTGTGTGTGTGTGTGTGTGTGTGTGTGTGTGTGTGTGTGTGTGTTGTGTGTATGTGTGTGTGTGTGTGTGTGTGTGTGTGTGGGACAAAGCCATAAATAATGGGGAGGACAAAGGCACTAAAACAGGGACACTTTTTAAACATTGCTCTTACAAACTTAGAAAGTTAACAGAATAACAGATGTTACATTAGCATGAATTTTCTGAAGGATGTGAATTCTGAAACTCAAATGTCTGTCATTATTCTCTGACTTCAGCCCTCAATCATTTGCCAGTGGTTTGCCAGAAAACCACAATTTCATGAGAAGCAGACCAAAAATATAAGGCAAAAATTTCTACAGTTGAGATATGCTGTGTGTGTGTGTGTGTGTGTGTGTGTGTGTGTGTGTGTGTGTGTGTGTGTGTGTGTCTCTGAGTTCACTACCACAGATGATTGCCTCCCCCCTCCCCCAAAAATGCACAGGATTCAAAACTGATTATTTATAATAGCAAAGTGAATGGAACAAGGAACCTTGCAGACATTGTGGGTGTCTTTCCTCATACACACAGAAAACATTGATTTTTATTTACTTGTTTTCAGCTAAACTAATATTGATTTTTTTACCACTTTTCCATATTTTCTTTAATAGTTCTTTTGTTACTGAGTGCCATGTCATTTAATTCCATTTTTGTAATGTACAGTTCTGTGATATTTTATTTCCAACACTGCCTTGTGTTATTTATGTATTTATTTATATGTGGAAAGATGGATTATCACATGCTTTGGGAGTCTAAACATTCAATAAAATATAGACGGGCACGCACACTGTAATATTCTTCTATATTCATTCATGCTTTTAAACAGAAGTTTTGTTCAAAACCATGTTTTGTTTTATAAATGTATATTTTCTGACTGTTAATACTTTCAAATTTTAACAAAGCATCTGTATTTTAGGACTATGATTTATGACACTAACTGTCTAATATTGGCATGCATACCATCTACATTTCCAAAATCCTTCTAATTGGAAGAACCTTGATATGCAATCAATAGTATTCAGCCTAGTGGTTTTATACGTATATATATTTTGGTTCCAATAAATAAAAACATTGAATTCTTTATCCATAAAATCTTTCAGACTATACACTTCACTTACCAAATATTTCCTACTGTAGCTCTGTATAATTTAAGCCTTCATATAACCTGAAGATGAAACTTAGTTATATTTGCATGTGGCTGGTAATTTTTCCAACAGACTGAAACAAAAATATCAAACCTAAAATACATTTACTGGTCAGAAACTTTGACTTAAGTGCTTAAATAATGCTATCAGAATAATAGTTTATTGTTATACGTAATTAGGTGTAAACAAATATGAAATTAAAATAACATATCAAAATATGGTCTGAAAAATACATCATATTAATTATCTGGCAGGTAAATGCATTTAAACATGTTATGTAATGCAACTAAAACAGATTCAGGAAAGTAAGTTTAACAAGGGTACTGTAAATGCTGACATGCCAGAATTAGCTTCATAGAGAAATACTAAGGGATCCATTGTGTCAAGGATCTTATAGGACTAAAATAAGTGTAGGAAAACTAGATATCCAGATGTAAAATGAGATAATAAACATGTCTAGAATACCATCTGTGCATCTCTCGTGCATTTGAAAGTGGAAGTAAAGCACACACACACACACACACACACACACACACACACACACACACACACACACACACACACATACACACAATGGTTTACTTCAGATGACTGACAAACCAAAAGACTGACTCCCATAAAGACTGAAAATTCAAAATATCGAACACATTTTTATTGCCGGGGGGAGTCCCCCCCTGCATTCCTCATGGGGGGTTGCACCCCCCACACTCCCTGCTAACTATATATACCAACTCCATAATCACACAACAGTAGAGAAGGGGCAAATTCCATCGTTTAGTATTTTTAGTTTTCAGTCTTTTGGGATTCAATCTTTTTGTTTGTCAGTCTTCTGAAATAGATCCGTATATATGGCTTCATGTCTTCGTTTCGAAATTACAAAATCCTGAAGTTCAGTATATTGAACTTACAATCCCGAGATCTTGTAATCTCTAAATTAAGAAAAAAAAAAAAAAGAAAAAAGAAAAATGCATCAAAAACATGTTTTTGCCGGATGGCAAGCCCCCCTGCACCCCCCCCCATGTGGGGGTAGTGCCCCCTGACCCCCTGAAACTTAAATACACTAACTCCAGGATCTTTCTACAGTGCAGAGAACAGTAATGTTCCCATTTCACACTGTATAGCAATCTGCATTACCATTCTCTGCACTGTAGAGCAATTTCGGAGTATATTTAAGTTGCAGGGGGTGTGGGGGTGCGGGGGGGGGGGTTGTCCCGATGCAAAAGCATGTTTTCAATGCGTTTTTCTTTTCTTTTTTTTTTCTTAATTTCAAGATTACAAGATCTTGGGATTTAAGTTCAATATATTGAACTTCAGGATTTTGTAATTTCAAAATTAAGAAGTGAACCCATGTATACATAAATACGTATAGATATATATTGCAAGGGCATGTTTAAATAGTATGTTTATGCCAGACATATCTTACAATACATAATAATGAAACACTTGAAACCAAGATGGCCAGTACTATGAGATTAAGTGAGATTTTCAAAAATGTTAAAATAACTAGGGTGAAACCAAAAAATACCCTTATGGAAATGTTTGAAAACTGTAGTAATGCCAGTATGACTGGGAATGCATCACTCAAGCAACAACACTTTCAGCAACTGTCAAACAATTAAAGAAAGTTGGGAGAAACAGCTCTCACTGATGGTGGAGTTCTCTTTTTGTTCAACTGTTGTGCAACCTCAGAGTAAGAATATTTAAGTACGAGGGTATAGGGGTACTTGCAGAAATATACCCTAAGGTTCACTAAAAGTTATTTTGGCCCCTTATTTTCAATCGATTGGCACTTGATGATAGAATTGTTGATCAATCAGCATGACTCTGTATGATCTGGGCTTATAATATTATAAGCAAAAAAGTTTCACGAAATTTCAAAATAAACAGTCCAGCATTTTCAGGAAATTATGAAATCACAACAAAATAAATCAAGTTACTGTCTGCCTACCTGGACATATTAGGAGAGAAAGAAAATTTGACTAAGATCATTTGATCACATTTACTAAATTTCTTAGCTTAACTGACCATTACACCTCAGAATATCATAGGGTGCGACGTAGACACTATAAATGTCATGGAATACATAGCAATTGACAGCTTATCTTGAAGAAAGCGCCCTGGAGGGAGCCCCTGAATTAGACTAGCACACAAATCGCTGACTGTAATGCAGAAAATTACATGCATATATGGTGGAGAGGCGGATTTCCAATGTGAAGCCGAATGCCTCTTAATGCACAATACTCCTTAATGTGTGATAATTGGCCTTACCAAACAGATATAAGGGACATATTCCATCTTGATGAGAGCATAGTGACTTGCACCAGAGATGGTATGCAAAATGTGATAAACATCCTCAGATGATTGTTAATAAATGAGCAAAAGAGTCTTCTGCAGAAGATGCAATTTACTGCAATCAAAAATAAAGTAACATAATTGAGAAAATAAATGAAATCAAAGAAAGCATCTGTGTTAGAGTCCTCATATCGAGTATCAAAGGCTCTACGTTAGTGTCCTCATATCAAGTATCAAAGGCTCTACGGTAGTGTCATCATATCAAGTATAAAAGGCTCTACGTTATTGTCCTCGTATCAAGTATCAAAGGCTCTACGTTAGCGTCCTTATATCAAGTATCAAAGGCTCTGCGTTAGTGTCCTCATATCAAGTATCAAAGACTCTACGTTAGTGTCCTCATATCAAATATCAAAGGCTCTACGTTAGTGTCGTCATATCAAGTATCAAAGGCTCTATGTTAGTGTCCTCATATCAAGTATCAAAGGCTCTACATTAGCATCCTCATATCAAGTATCAAAGGCTCTACGTTAGTGTCGTCATATCAAGTATCAAAGGCTCTACGTTAGTGTCCTCATATCAAGTATCAAAGGCTCTACGTTAGTGTCCTCATATCAAGTATCAAAGGCTCTACGTTAGCGTCCTCGTATCAAGTATCAAAGGCTCTACGTTAGTGTCCTCATATCAAGTATCAAAGGCTCTACGTTAGTGTCATCATATCAAGTATCAAAGGCTCTATGTTAGTGTCCTCATATCAAGTATCAAAGGCTCTACGTTAGCATCCTCATATCAAGTATCAAAGGCTCTACATTAGTGTCGTCATATCAGGTATCAAAGGCTCTACGTTAGTGTCCTCATATCAAGTATCAAAGGCTCTACATTAGCATCCTCATATCAAGTATCAAAGGCTTTACGTTAGTGTCATCATATCAAGTATCAAAGGCTCTACGTTAGTGTCCTCATATCAAGTATCAAAGGCTCTACGTTAGTGTCCTCATATCAAGTATCAAAGGCTCTACGTTAGCATCCTCATATCAAGTATCAAAGGCTCTACATTAGTGTCCTCCTATCAAGCATCAAAGGCTCTACGTTATTGTCCTCATATCAAGTATCAAAGGCTCTACGTTAGTGTCCTCATATCAAGTATCAAAGGCTTTACGTTAGCATCCTCATATCAAGTATCAAAGGCTCTACCTTAGCATCCTCATATCAAGTATCAAAGGCTCTATGTTAGTGTCCTCATATCAAGTATCAAAGGCTCTATGATAGTGTCCTCATATCAAGTATCAAAGGCTCTACGTTAGTGTCCTCATATCAAGGATCAAAGGCTCTACGTTAGTGTCCTCATATCAAGAATCAAAGGCTCTATGTTAGTGTCCTCATATCAAGTATGAAAGGCTCTACGTTTTTGTCCTCATACAAGTATCAAAGGCTCTATGTTAGTGTCCTCATATCAAGTATCAAAGGCTCTACGTTAGTGTCCTCATATCATGTATCAAAGGCTTTACGTTATTGTCCTCATATCAAGTATCAAAGGTTCTACGTTAGTGTCCTCATATCAAGTATCAAATGCTCTACTTTATTGTCCTTGTATCAAGTATCAAAAGCCCTACGTTAGTGTCCTCATATCAAATATCAAAGGCTCTACGTTAGTGTCCTCATATCAAGTATCAAAGGTTCTACGTTAGTGTCCTCATATCAAGTATCAAAGGCTCTACGTTAGTGTCCTCATATCAAGTATCAAAGGCTCTACGTTAGTGTCCTCATATCAAGTATCAAAGGCTCTACATTAGTGCACTCATATCAAGTATCAAAGGCTCTACGTTAGTGTCCTCATGTCAAGTATCAAAGGCTCTACGTTAGTGTCCTCATATCAAGTATCAAAGGCTCTACGTCAGCGTCCTCATATCAAGGATCAAAGGCTCTACATTAGCGTCCTCATATCAAGTATCAAAGGCTCTACGTTAGTGTCCTCATATCATGTATCAAAGGCTCTACGTTAGTGTTCTTATATCAAGTATCAAAGGCTGTACATTATTGTCCTCATATCAAGTATCAAAGGCTCTACATTATTGTCCTCATATCAAGTATCAAAGGCTCTACGTTAGTGTCCTCATATAAAGTATCAAAGGCTCTCGTTAGCGTCCTCATATCAAGGATCAAAGGCTCTACGTTATTGTCCTCATATCAAGTATCAAAGTCTCTACGTTAGCATCCTCATATCAAGTATCAAAGGCTCGGCGTTAGTGTCCTCATATCAAGTATCAAAGGCTCTACGTTAGCGTCCTCATATCAAGTATCAAAGGCTCTGCGTTAGTGTCCTCATATCAAGTATCAAAGGATCTACGTTAGCGTCCTCATATCAATGATCAAAGGCTCTACGTCAGTGTCCTCATATCAAGTATCAAAGGCTCTACGTTAGTGTCCAAATATCATGTAGCAAAGGCTCTATGTTAGTGTCCTGATATCAAGTATCAAAGGCTCTACGTTATTGTCCTCATATCAAGTATCAAAGGCTCTACGTTAGCGTCCTCATATCAAGGATCAAAGACTCTACGTTAGTGTCCTCATATCAAGTATCAACGGCTCTACGTTATTGTCCTCATATCATGTATCAAAGGCTCTACATTACTGTCCTCATATCAAGTATCAAAGGCTCTACTTTATTGTGCTCATATCAAGTATCAAAGGCTCTACGTTATTGTCCTCGTATCAAGTATCAAAGGCTCTACATTAGTGTCCTCATATAAAGTATCAAAGGCTCTACGTTAGCATCCTCATATCAAGTATCAAAGGCTCTACATTAGTGTCCTCATATCAACTATCAAAGGCTCTACGTTAGTGTCCTCATATCAAGTATCAAAGGCTCTCCATTAGTGTCCTCATATCAAGGATCAAAGGCTCTACGTTAGTGTCCTCATATCAAGTATCAAAGGCTCTACATTAGTGTCCTCATATCAAGTATCAAAGGCTCTATGTTAGTTTCCTCATATCAAGTATCAAAGGCTCTACGTTAGTGTCCTCATATCAAGTATCAAATGCTCTATGTTAGTGTCCTCATATCGAGTATCAAAGGCTCTACGTTAGTGTCCTCATATCAAGTATCAAAGGCTCTACGTTAGTGTCCTCATATCAAGTATCAAAGGCTCTACGTTAGTGTCCTCATATCAAGTATCAAAGGCTCTACGTTAGTGTCCTCATATCAAGGATCAAAGGCTCTACGTTAGTGTCCTCATATCAAGTATCAAAGGCTCTATGTTAGTGTCCTCATATCAAGTATCAAAGGCTCTATGTTAGCGTCCTCATATCAAGGATCAAAGGCTCTGTGTTAGTGTCCTCATATCAAGTATTAAAGGCTCTACGTTAGTGTCCTCATATCATGTATCAAAGGCTTTACGTTATTGTCTTCATATCAAGTATCAAAGGTTCTATGTTAGTGTCCTCATATCAAGTATCAAAGGCTCTACTTTATTGTCCTCGTATCAAGTATCAAAAGCTCTACGTTAGTGTCCTCATATCAAGTATCAAAGGCTCTACATTAGTGTCCTCATATCAAGTATCAAAGGTTCTACGTTAGTGTCCTCATATCAAGTATCAAAGGCTCTACGTTAGTGTCCTCATATCAAGTATCAAAGGCTCTACGTTAGTGTCCTCATATCAAGTATCAAAGGCTCTACATTAGTGTACTCATATCAAGTATCAAAGGCTCTAAGTTAGTGTCCTCATGTCAAGTATCAAAGGCTCTCGTTAGTGTCCTCATATCAAGTATCAAAGGCTCTACGTTAGCGTCCTCATATCAAGGATCAAAGGCTCTACGTTAGCGTCCTCATATCAAGTATCAAAGGCTCTACGTTAGTGTCCTCATATCATGTATCAAAGGCTCTACGTTAGTGTCCTCATATCAAGTATCAAAGGCTGTACGTTATTGTCCTCATATCAAGTATCAAAGGCTCTATGTTATTGTCCTCGTATCAAGTATCAAAGGCTCTACGTTAGTGTCCTCATATAAAGTATCAAAGGCTCTACATTAGCGTCCTCATATCAAGTATCAAAGGCTCTACGTTAGTGTCCTCATATCAAGTATCAAAGGCTCTACATTAGCGTCCTCATATCAAGTATCAAAGGCTCTACGTTATTGTCCTCATATCAAGTATCAAAGGCTCTGCGTTAGTGTCCTCATATAAAGTATCAAAGGCTCTACGTTAGCATCCTCATATCAAGTATCAAAGGCTCTACGTTAGTGTCCTCATATCAAGTATCAAAGGCTCTACGTTACTGTCCTCACCTCAAGTATCAAAGGCTCTACGTTAGTGTCCCCATATCAAGGATCAAAGGCGCTGCGTTAGTGTCCTCATATCAAGTATCAAATGCTCTATGTTAGTGTCCTCATATCGAGTATCAAATGCTCTACGTTAGTGTCCTCATATCAATTATCAAAGGCTCTACGTTAGTGTCGTCATATCAGGTAACAAAGGCTCTACGTTAGTGTCCTCATATCAAGTATCAAAGGCTCTACATTAGCATCCTCATATCAAGTATCAAAGGCTTTACGTTAGTGTCATCATATCAAGTATCAAAGGCTCTACGTTAGTGTCCTCATATCAAGTATCAAAGGCTCTACGTTAGTGTCCTCATATCAAGTATCAAAGGCTCTACGTTAGCATCCTCATATCAAGTATCAAAGGCTCTACATTAGTGTCCTCCTATCAAGCATCAAAGGCTCTACGTTATTGTCCTCATATCAAGTATCAAAGGCTCTATGTTAGTGTCCTCATATCAAGTATCAAAGGCTTTACGTTAGCATCCTCATATCAAGTATCAAAGGCTCTACGTTAGCATCCTCATATCAAGGATCAAAGGCTCTACGTTAGTGTCCTCATATCAAGAATCAAAGGCTCTATGTTAGTGTCCTCATATCAAGTATCAAAGGCTCTACGTTTTTGTCCTCATACAAGTATCAAAGGCTCTATGTTAGTGTCCTCATATCAAGTATCAAAGGCTCTACGTTAGTGTCCTCATATCATGTATCAAAGGCTTTACGTTATTGTCCTCATATCAAGTATCAAAGGTTCTACGTTAGTGTCCTCATATCAAGTATCAAATGCTCTACTTTATTGTCCTCATATCAAGTATCAAAGGCTCTATGTTAGTGTCCTCATATCAAGTATCAAAGGCTCTATGATAGTGTCCTCATATCAAGTATCAAAGGCTCTACGTTAGTGTCCTCATATCAAGGATCAAAGGCTCTACGTTAGTGTCCTCATATCAAGAATCAAAGGCTCTATGTTAGTGTCCTCATATCAAGTATCAAAGGCTCTACGTTTTTGTCCTCATACAAGTATCAAAGGCTCTATGTTAGTGTCCTCATATCAAGTATCAAAGGCTCTACGTTAGTGTCCTCATATCATGTATCAAAGGCTTTACGTTATTGTCCTCATATCAAGTATCAAAGGTTCTACGTTAGTGTCCTCATATCAAGTATCAAATGCTCTACTTTATTGTCCTTGTATCAAGTATCAAAAGCCCTACGTTAGTGTCCTCATATCAAATATCAAAGGCTCTACGTTAGTGTCCTCATATCAAGTATCAAAGGTTCTACGTTAGTGTCCTCATATCAAGTATCAAAGGCTCTACGTTAGTGTCCTCATATCAAGTATCAAAGGCTCTACGTTAGTGTCCTCATATCAAGTATCAAAGGCTCTACATTAGTGCACTCATATCAAGTATCAAAGGCTCTACGTTAGTGTCCTCATGTCAAGTATCAAAGGCTCTACGTTAGTGTCCTCATATCAAGTATCAAAGGCTCTACGTCAGCGTCCTCATATCAAGGATCAAAGGCTCTACATTAGCGTCCTCATATCAAGTATCAAAGGCTCTACGTTAGTGTCCTCATATCATGTATCAAAGGCTCTACGTTAGTGTTCTTATATCAAGTATCAAAGGCTGTACATTATTGTCCTCATATCAAGTATCAAAGGCTCTACATTATTGTCCTCATATCAAGTATCAAAGGCTCTACGTTAGTGTCCTCATATAAAGTATCAAAGGCTCTACGTTAGCGTCCTCATATCAAGGATCAAAGGCTCTACGTTATTGTCCTCATATCAAGTATCAAAGTCTCTACGTTAGCATCCTCATATCAAGTATCAAAGGCTCGGCGTTAGTGTCCTCATATCAAGTATCAAAGGCTCTACGTTAGCGTCCTCATATCAAGTATCAAAGGCTCTGCGTTAGTGTCCTCATATCAAGTATCAAAGGATCTACGTTAGCGTCCTCATATCAATGATCAAAGGCTCTACGTCAGTGTCCTCATATCAAGTATCAAAGGCTCTACGTTAGTGTCCAAATATCATGTAGCAAAGGCTCTATGTTAGTGTCCTGATATCAAGTATCAAAGGCTCTACGTTATTGTCCTCATGTCAAGTATCAAAGGCTCTACTTTAGCGTCCTCATATCAAGGATCAACGACTCTACGTTAGTGTCCTCATATCAAGTATCAACGGCTCTACGTTATTGTCCTCATATCATGTATCAAAGGCTCTACATTACTGTCCTCATATCAAGTATCAAAGGCTCTACTTTATTGTCCTCATATCAAGTATCAACGGCTCTACGTTATTGTCCTCATATCATGTATCAAAGGCTCTACATTACTGTCCTCATATCAAGTATCAAAGGCTCTACTTTATTGTCCTCATATCAAGTATCAAAGGCTCTACGTTATTGTCCTCGTATCAAGTATCAAAGGCTCTACATTAGTGTCCTCATATAAAGTATCAAAGGCTCTACGTTAGCATCCTCATATCAAGTATCAAAGGCTCTACATTAGTGTCCTCATATCAACTATCAAAGGCTCTACGTTAGTGTCCTCATATCAAGTATCAAAGGCTCTCCATTAGTGTCCTCATATCAAGGATCAAAGGCTCTACGTTAGTGTCCTCATATCAAGTATCAAAGGCTCTACATTAGTGTCCTCATATCAAGTATCAAAGGCTCTATGTTAGTTTCCTCATATCAAGTATCAAAGGCTCTACGTTAGTGTCCTCATATCAAGTATCAAATGCTCTATGTTAGTGTCCTCATATCGAGTATCAAAGGCTCTACGTTAGTGTCCTCATATCAAGTATCAAAGGCTCTACGTTAGTGTCCTCATATCAAGTATCAAAGGCTCTACGTTAGCGTCCTCATATCAAGTATCAAAGGCTCTACGTTAGTGTCCTCATATCAAGGATCAAAGGCTCTACGTTAGTGTCCTCATATCAAGTATCAAAGGCTCTATGTTAGTGTCCTCATATCAAGTATCAAAGGCTCTATGTTAGCGTCCTCATATCAAGGATCAAAGGCTCTGTGTTAGTGTCCTCATATCAAGTATTAAAGGCTCTACGTTAGTGTCCTCATATCATGTATCAAAGGCTTTACGTTACTGTCTTCATATCAAGTATCAAAGGTTCTATGTTAGTGTCCTCATATCAAGTATCAAAGGCTCTACTTTATTGTCCTCGTATCAAGTATCAAAAGCTCTACGTTAGTGTCCTCATATCAAGTATCAAAGGCTCTACATTAGTGTCCTCATATCAAGTATCAAAGGTTCTACGTTAGTGTCCTCATATCAAGTATCAAAGGCTCTACGTTAGTGTCCTCATATCAAGTATCAAAGGCTCTACGTTAGTGTCCTCATATCAAGTATCAAAGGCTCTACATTAGTGTACTCATATCAAGTATCAAAGGCTCTAAGTTAGTGTCCTCATGTCAAGTATCAAAGGCTCTACGTTAGTGTCCTCATATCAAGTATCAAAGGCTCTACGTTAGCGTCCTCATATCAAGGATCAAAGGCTCTACGTTAGCGTCCTCATATCAAGTATCAAAGGCTCTATGTTAGTGTCCTCATATCATGTATCAAAGGCTCTACGTTAGTGTCCTCATATCAAGTATCAAAGGCTGTACGTTATTGTCCTCATATCAAGTATCAAAGGCTCTATGTTATTGTCCTCGTATCAAGTATCAAAGGCTCTACGTTAGTGTCCTCATATAAAGTATCAAAGGCTCTACATTAGCATCCTCATATCAAGTATCAAAGGCTCTACGTTAGTGTCCTCATATCAAGTATCAAAGGCTCTACATTAGCGTCCTCATATCAAGTATCAAAGGCTCTACGTTATTGTCCTCATATCAAGTATCAAAGGCTCTACGTTAGCATCCTCATATCAAGTATCAAAGGCTCTGCGTTAGTGTCCTCATATCAAGTATCAAAGGCTCTACGTTAGCGTCCTCATATCAAGGATCAAAGGCTCTACGTTAGCATCCTCATATCAAGTATCAAAGGCTCTACGTTAGTGTCCTCATATCAAGTATCAAAGGCACTACGTTAGTGTCCTCACATCAAGTATCAAAGGCTCTACGTTAGTGTCCCCATATCAAGGATCAAAGGCTCTACGTTATTGTCCTCGTATCAAGTATCAAAGGCTCTACGTTAGTGTCCTCATATAAAGTATCAAAGGCTCTACGTTAGCATCCTCATATCAAGTATCAAAGGCTCTACGTTAGTGTCCTCATATCAAGTATCAAAGGCTCTACGTTACTGTCCTCACATCAAGTATCAAAGGCTCTACGTTAGTGTCCCCATATCAAGGATCAAAGGCGCTGCGTTAGTGTCCTCATATCAAGTATCAAATGCTCTATGTTAGTGTCCTCATATCGAGTATCAAATGCTCTACGTTAGTGTCCTCATATCAATTATCAAAGGCTCTACGTTAGTGTCTTCATATCAAGTATCAAAGGCTCTACATTAGTGTCCTCATATCAAGTATCAAATGCTCTACGTTAGTGTCCTCATATGTATTCTACAGAGATCTCTACCAAGACATCGATGTGAGCTTTGTACACCTCTCTGGCTCTTATGTTACTGAAGTATTCCAGGGATTATTAGGCAACAAAAACATATCTTATATTCAGAAGATGTAAGAAAAGGAGAAAATGTGAATTGTTATTATTATTATTATTGTTATTATTATTATTATTATTATTATTATTATTATATGTGCCATCCTTCTGGAGTAACTGGGAGTTATTATTATTATTTTTGTTATTATTATTATTTGTAATACTTTTGGATAGAAATAATGTGGCAGAAGCATTTAAGGACAACAAAGGTTGCAATGTAGTAGCTTTTCAAAAGAAAGATATTCTCTGTAAAGCTCGTATAAACTGATGGTAAAGAAGGCCATGGTAGAGTAGTCTAAATAAACAGTTTTCACAGAGAATGGGGGAAAATGCTTCAAGTTTTCTAAAGAAATATGTGGTTGCCATACAAATGAAATATCTAAAAATGCATGAGTCAGACTTAAAGCAATTATAGGAGTGAAGAAAGACAACAGCATAAGTGATGGTTAGCAGCAAGTTAAGAAGTGTCCAGCAGACATAATAAATGACACAAAGTCCTCGTCTGGTGTTATAAGTTCTAGTTCAGCTTTTAAAAGTCTGTACTTCATTTGCTTCTTGCCATTAATGCTCTGACCATCATCAGTATCTGAGTTGTTTTCATTTATTCTAAACACTCTGAAGGTTACCCCCACAAAAAATAGTTGTGGCAAAAACTTGGAATGACAAACCAATACAAGCTTTGCTTCAGTATGAAGTATAATATCTAGTACAGGATTAAAGTAGTTAATACAAGTGAAGGTACAAGAAATGTTTTGCAGAAAACAAAATTACCATTTGACCAGTTTCTGACAGATGTTCATCTTTTAATAAATGGATATCAAAATGAGCTACAGTTATTGCATTCAACTGCTCCAAACCTAGGGTAAGGCCACACACATTACCAATGAAAGTTATATCTTATGAAATTCTCAAATCAACATAAATATGCCATTGGCATTTCATCAACAGAATGTAACAGTGGCAGACGGTTACTCATGAGAACAAAGCACTTTGTAGGTCTACAGACCCCATTTTCCATTTTACCTACTTAGGTATGTGTACTTTTTAGGTTCATAAGTAAATACTAGGCTAATTGTCTTTGTACACCATTTGAAACCAAGTCCAATTTCCCAGAAAAGAGATCAAACCCTGTAACTTGAGTTTGTGAGGTAAACACCTTAACCATTATACCAGCCCTCAACCAAATTCATCATTTTTACTTCAGACCAGGGCCTCATCTGTCTGTTAGGTCTGCCTAAGCTGTAATTATTCATAATAGCTCAGTCACATCAATAGTATTTTTCTTGGTGGGAAATCATAACTGTTTGCATCAGCAATGTGATATACTAAGAAAAATCTTTGCACACCAAAGTTTTAGTTTTGTGATAAACTATCATAACCTCTGTGTGATATTTTATATTTTACCTCATGGAGACATAAATGTTTTTTTTTTTGTACTGAACTCTCACTACATTGACTATGCCAGTTTTTTTTTTGTAAAACCTGAGAGTTTAAAAATTAAAATGTAGTATATGATGACCACATAGCACTCTGGATAATGAGATGTCTCCTATATTTTCATAACTTGATATCAAGTAGCCAAACTAAAAAAGCTGGTTTCTTTTTTTACTCAAACAGGGACTATTGTTTACAAGAATGTTAGTATAACTATTTAATAGTTAATAACCTCTACAAATGTTTTTTGCAAAAAGGCAAAAGAGACAAAATATTTTTACCCCATAACTGTCACATCATAACTACAATCCATTTCAGTACAGTAGGATGTAAATCAGTGACTTCACTGAGTAAAGATATTTCCTCTTCTATCTCTACTCTTGCTTTTGACTGCAGTTTTATGCAGCAAATTAATGTTTTGCAATAGCTTCCTATGATTTGACCAGATTATTTGAGTGGTTTTAATATTATTTCTGTACAAACATTTTAGTTTACATTAAGTGGCAGTCTGAAACTATCTGGAGAGGCCCAGCCACAATTCACTGCCCAGTGCTATGCTGTTACCATTTGATATATCACTCTTTGTACACATGATGTAGTATGCAATAGCAGAGGGCAGGCACGGGTATTCATAAATCTTCTATCATCAGCAATTTACTATTTATTAGTTGTTATTTTATCTTATTTTATTCTAAATTCTGACAAAGTATCAAAAATCTAATTTCTTCATTTTATTTTTATTTACTTATTGCTTTCAAGAAGTTGATAAAATGCCCTTCATTTAGGCAAAAATGTTGCAAAATATGAATCTGAAAGCTGAGTAAAGTTGTTGTGATAACAGATAAATAGTTTTTAGGATTTCCTGTTATGTTAAACGGTGGTGTATTTTGAATGAGCTGTTGCATGATCTTATAATATACTTGAAACAGTGACCTTTGTGAATTTCCAAGCACCTAAGGAAATTCATTCAGACAAAGAATACTTTTAGTTGCATTAATTCCTCTGATTGTATCAAGAAATAAAACTGGAGCTTTTATAGCATGCACAGGGACAATGAAACAATTAAGCACAGCTGTTAAAATTAATTGCAAAGCCCTTTGCCACAAGAAACAATAGTGTTGTTGAGATTTAGCAGTAAATACCATCTTTATTTCAAGCAATATGCCCTGGAATTGTATGTTTAAATTGCTTTGGAAATCACAGAAGTTATGGAAAATGATAGAATCTAAATATGGAAGTGATTCCTTTATAAATGAAACCCAGTGGGTATCCAAAGACAGACTTGAAATTCCTCTGCAGATAAACTAGCAAATGGGATGAATTGCTTCTTTCTTCTTCTTGTTTTTTTTTATTTTATTTTATTTTATTTTTTTTTTACTTAAGCAAGCCACTTTATCTGAAGTCTAATCAAAAGTTAAAACATAAATTGCAACAGCAACATGTCTAACATTAAATGCTGGCAAGACAGTAACATGAGAAGTTTTCAGCTAGCAGGAGTCAGAGAAAGAGTATAGTAACTATGCCTTCATAGAAGATTGCATTGATGCTTTATTGTCTAAATCTTGGCACTCACTTATACAAGATTACATTCTTCGGGATGCTTATATTAATTATTTTGAAGACATACTAATTTAAGAGTTTTTACTGTAGTAAGTTATAGTGAGGTTTATCATGGTTAGATTCTGCCCAATCAGGCATATCACTAGAATAGTCTTTACAAAACCTTGACACTCTCCTTGGAAGAAAATGCCAGGATTACTACCCTGAACATGATGCAACTGATGGGAAAGAAGTTCAGAAAACATTATTACAAGATAGTCTTCTGAACAGTTTAAGTTCTTACTCAACAGGTGAATACATGGCAGTTACAGTTCTGCCCTTGGGAATGTGATACCCAACCACATATACCAAAACAGTGAAAAGGGTAGATTTTTGATGATGCTGATTCATCCATGAGACCAAAGCAGAAGTAAGACAAGGGTGACTTTTCCAAATAGTCTGGGAAAGTGAAAGCAAAATTAGAATGACTTTACACTTTTTTCTACTTTTTTATTTGTGTTTGTTTTATTTTTCTTCCTATTCTAATTGCAAACTTAAATAATTTGTTTTTCCGCTCACTATACCTTGCAGAACTGTACAGAGAAAGTATAGAGTCTAAAAAAGATGGAGAGGCCTAAACATGGTTTACACTGACTGCTGAAAACTCAGCAATCACAGTCTGAAGGACTGCACTTGGGTAATTAATGTCCCATGACCCTTTTACTAGGAATCTTGAAAGTGTTCTGTTTTATTAGCTAGAGAAAATATGTATAATAAAATATTCCACAAAGTATGTGTTGACTATACACATGACTTCTTTCAAGACAGACATGTTGTCAAACTATTGCTTACCTCTCTCCTTCCCCTCTTAGGTTATTCTAAAGTATTCAAGAAGAATGATTCAGAAATGAAGAACATTTTAATAAAATAAGATATTCAGCCATCAGACTATTTTAAATGAAAGTATTGCAGTTTGACGTCCCTATCACTGCCACTTTTCTTCCTTTGCCCCATCTCTAAACCATCACTATTGCCTTTAGCTGTAATGATTTTCTCTGTGCTCACAGTTGTAGAAGTAGTCCTCATACTGTCTAACATTCTTAAGATCCATCTATCTCTATGATAATTTTTATTTAAAAAAAATTCAAAGTATATGGGGTACAGCAGTTTCTACTGAAGTCTCCCTAATGTGCACTCCATCACAGACAGTCAATATAGAGAGCTCACGTCTTTCTTGTAGTTACTCATTCTCCACAACTAATATAGTATCTCCAAATTAGCAGTCATTATGACTAATGTTGATCCAAGTCTTTTTGTCAGCACATTCAAACCTTGTGTCCACACATCACATGTTCCACATGAAATGCATTTCATCTTCCGGAGGTCCAAACCACCTGCAAGATGCTGCTGAATAAATAAAGGTCAATTCTGTCCTTTCAGCCTTTTAGGGACACCTACTATGAACCTTTTTCTTGATGAAGTCTATCACTTTTTTAAATTTATTTTTAATTTTCATTTATTTTAATAAGTTGTTGTGGTGCGATATTAAATAGTTTGACACTTGCTGCCTGGTGTGTTTTTATATTCCATTTGTTTTTTCTTTGTGCTATGTCTTCAGTATCCATTAGTTTGTTTACTGATCATTTTTTTATTTGGAGGTTATCCACTTTCTCCTCTAACTTTTTGTTATGTTGTTATAGGTCTGAACTGGTGCTTTAATGTTCACTAAAATCAGAATCCTACTCAGCATTTAAGAGAGACCTCACTATGAAATTGTCTAGTTGAGAGTTATTGCTGAAACTAAGCAAGCACGACCTTCTTCAGTACCACTGTAGTTATGTTGGTAAAGCTACTAATCACTGGAAACCTGTGGCATGACCAGATCCATGGGATTAAACTCTTATAAAGTCTTTGCAAAATAAAAATCGTTTACTTCACTTTCTTTTTAATTTGTCTACCAGAATGAGAAATCAATGAGGATAGATCATGGAAGACTTTTCAGTGGGCATACAACATACCTGAAACCACACTTTTGCTTAGAGTAGCATGTATAAGTTTTGTACAAGAAATCATGGTTTATAGTTTTAGTGGACCCTCATTGTAAAATAAAATGTAAACAAAAGAAAACAAACGTGAGAACAAAAACATCAGTATTATACTCTCCAGAACTTAAGCTGATTGTTTGTCAACATAACAAACTATTGGCTCGCTTGTCCTAGATGTCACCATCAAATGAGACTTGCAGTATGAAAGTATGATACAGGGTAGAAGTATCATGTGTTGACTGCTCATTTAGTCTATGCTGGTTTTGGCAGGAGTGGAGCCCTCATGTTCGAGGATGGTAGAAGTGCCCCCAGATAAACGCATGATTCCGTTATTTTCATCTGTTTGTGGTTGTGCACATAAAACTTGTGGTTGTTTAGTTTTGTTTTACATTTGTCATTATCTGATAGAAAGTGCACAGTCATATACTTTGCTTATTGTTTCCTATAAGAAAGTGCTGTAATATTCCAATTGTCAACTTCTGCAGTGATTTATCTTTTGATGCAGAAGTTTGCATTTGCTGCAGACCCATCAAGCCTGTGACAAAAACTGTAGTTTTATTTAACAGAACATAAAGCAGGCTGATTTTGCAGGTGGTGGAACAAAAACAGAAATTCTCATGAAACAATGTGAACAGTCTAGTTCATTAGCCACTTAAGAAGTAGTATGCATATAAGGTGCAAAATGCAGTCTTTCCAACAGAGAATCTTAAACGCTGTCTGATCAGGTAATTCCAAAAATATGCTAAAAATGGCATCCACTGTCAATAATGGCTTCCCAATGAGACTCTCATCTTTTGGTGGTCTTCTATGGCCTTTTTTCTCCCCCAAAGTGCTCCTCATTCTTCTGACAGAAATATTTTTTTACCATAATGGCTTTACCTTGACATTAGAAAAGTGCAGGCATACAGCTAGTTTCCGTTACCTGAGCTGCTGTTATCTCATCTTAATGGGACCAGTGTACTTCTGTCTGTAGCTCTGGCTTCCTAAACTTCCAATTTATGTGTTTTTTCTGCCAATTTCCCCTATCTGTTAGGCTTTTCCTGATGGAACCACCATGCTGTTTAACAGTAAATCTACCTATCTATCTGTCTATCTGTCTTTCTATCTATCTATCTATCTATCTATCTATCTATCTATCTATCTATCTATCTATCTATCACATACTGTCAAAACAGAGTGAGAGATATGTCAATTTCTACACAAGCTAAAATGACCTGTAAGTTTAAGATACATTCAGGCAAATAAGTCAGCCTCTACTATGTGAAGGCATAGCATGCTTTGATGACATGGATTGATACACACACACACACACGCACACACACGCACACACACACACACACACACACACACACACACACACACACACACACACACACACACACACACACACACACACAGATACATTCATATATATACTCATACATACATTGATACATACACAACCAAGGAAGTATTAGGGTGAAAAAGATTTGTGTCACTCTTTCATAGGAGGTGTTTCTCCTGAGGGGTTTGGGAATATGTGAGTGTGTCCATGTGGGTGCATGCATTCTTGTATTGTCACTCACTTACATGTTTATATATTTTTTTTAAAAAGAAGTCATGCATGTGTTATGGAAAATTAAGTTGAATTCTGCAGAGCCTTAGTAAAGGGTTAACGTAGCTGCAGAATGAAGAACTAAAAGCCTCAGTCCTGCTGCAGGCAGTGACCTCATGTGTAACTTCACGTCTTCTTCCATTTGATTTTCCTGTACTGTCCCAGTTCTACCTCATTTACGCTTTGTCTGCTTAATAACTGGATGCCCTGTAACATCATTTGTTCTAGGTCTTTCTTGAGGGTGTAGGTTTTAGTTGTATAACAACATGATAAATTACCTTACATTGCATGGCCTTTGCTAATGAAATAGTTATGAAAAGTTACTGGATGCACTTTACACACACTGTGATCATTTACATTTCCTTTTCAGTATGTAGGGTTTATCAGTAGCCTGCTTTATTATTTGTATTCCATTTGCTAATGATTTTGTTTAAAACATATTGTACTGCATCACACATAACGTTAAACAGCACACTACTGGAATTGCGACACTGTCCTCATACTGTTCAGAATGACAATGTTTTCTGCCTTCTATTATGAATGCTGTTGTAAGACTGATAAATTACGGAGGACTGTGATCAGTCTGGGGATTGTAGATTCTTTAGTATGTGTTCAACACATGCATGCCAAAAAATTCAACTTGACAGTGAAGTTAGAGAGGTGAATCCTGGTATCCATGTCAAGAACACTTAATGCAGGGTTACGATCCACTGACCCTCTCATAATTCCTTGTAGTGCATGGGGATGTATCTTCTCCATGTACTACAAATGAAATAATAGTAAGATAAAAAAAAACAGTGACAAAATCCAGTAAAACAACAGGGGAGTGTTTGATGTCTTCCCTGTATAAGGGAAACAATTTAATTTAAAATACTTTGTGTGCATGCATTGACAGCATACAGAAATGGGTATTAACACAAAGCCTTTTCATTCCCTACTATTGCTGTTAACTGGTCAGTGCGTTCTGCTTTTAGTGTAGACATGATGATAACAGTGCCTAGAGTGTGCTTAACAATTGTTAAGCACCTCTGTAATTGTTGTAAGGTAGGGTCTTGTGCTATAGCAGCATGTGCTACAATCTTGTTAGAATTTCTCATCAAACTTAACTGTTTGGATATTACATCTTCATGCTTTCTTGGCTTCAATATGATTATCAGTTACACAGAGTTCCTAAAAACAAAGTAAAACTATACCAGAAACTACAGCTAATGGCTATCAAGGTCCCAGACCTTGTGAGGGGGGGGGGGGTCTGCTGTTAACAGCAATTAGTGATGGTAGCAACACCGCGCAGCTGTTGGCTAACTGAAAGGTATGCACTTTGTTATGCAAGACCTTTTAAATACAGCATATCCCCTGTAGTTAATATTAACACAGTTTGTTCACTTCACTTTTTTACTCCAGTAAGCTATGAAACTAAAATATTTTAGTAACACAGTAAATGATTAAGGTCTTCGCCTCCCATGCACAAGGTACAAGGTACAAGGCTCAATCCTGAGCTCTGACCAATGCCTGTTTGGAGTTTGCATGTTCTTCCTGTGTCTCCATGGGGTTTCTCCCATGTCCAAAAAACATGCTGAGTGTTATCATCTCAAACTCATCAATGAATGGAGATGTGGGCAGCAGCACAGACTCTACATGGTGCCCTATAGGGGGAAGAATTGTACACACCAACTGCTTTGGGCATCTACTGCGGTGTGCAGTATCCTCAAGATAAGAGAACATGGATCACAGACTGCATGCCGTGGCAGGGCTAGCCACTTATTGGTGTAAAATATGGCTCTAGATAATTTGATCAAGTTCACTAATGTTGCCAAAAATGGGCATGGGTAGTTACCGGTGATAAGTGGGTTGAAGACTCAGCCTACTCTGACCCACACTAGGGACCCTTGCTAATAGTGGGAGGGGTATATGTGCCCCTTTTGGCCAGTGTGTGTGCCCACCATAAAGCCCAGCAGCCCTGGGTAAATAAGCTACTGGCCAGCTGGTGTCTAGTTGCCCAGCCTGGGTTACCTGGGATAGCTCTGTTGAGTGAAAGCTGGACATAAAACCAACCAACCTGCCAAACATGAACTGAGAATTGCTACACTTAATGTAGGTTCACTGACAGGACACAACTGGGAAGTGGATGATGCGATTATACGGAGGAGGCTGGAATCCTATGTATCCAAGAGATGAGATGGAAGGGCAGTGCAGCAAAGCCACTTGACTTGGGATCCAGACTCTACTACTCAGGAGATGAACAGGCTAGAAATGGTGTGGGAATTGTGGTGAGAGAGAGGCTTCAGAAGGCAGTGAGGGATATCATCAGAATTAATGACAAGCCCATGGCAATCAGACTCCAGTGTAATGATAAGGCAGTATTTATAATCTCAGCCTATGCCCCACAGCAGGGTTCTGATAGTGAGGAAAAGAGTGCATTCAGATAGCAGTTGCAGGACCTACTAGATAAAGCAGGACAACATGAATTGGTGTTGATAATGGTGACTTCAATGCACATATCGGGACAGACAGAACAGGATATGACATCAGGACAGACAGAACAGGATATGAGAACTCCCTGGGTCCACATGGGTGGGGCAACAGGAATAAAGAAGAAGAAGCCATTCTAGACTTCTGTCTGGCAAGTGGCTTTATAGTAGCCAACACGTGGTTCAGAAAGAGAGACAGTCACAAGATCACATACTAGAGTCTCCAACATGCAACTCAGGTAGACTTCCTCCTAGTAAGGAAAAGGCACTGGGATAGAATCCATGATTGCAAAGTCATCCTCAGTGAAACAGTTGGCCCAGAGCATAAACCATTAGTTGCCACAATCAGCTGCAAGCAGTGGTCAGAGAAGGCTCTAAGGTCAACAGAGAACAGGCTGAAGACCTGGATGTTGACTACAGAGAAAGTGCAACAGTTCAAGGAATTACTCAGGGCTCAAGCACCCCAAGAAGAGGAGGAAATAGGTGGAGTTGAAGAAGTGTGGCAGCACCTAAAAACAGCATGTGTTAGGACTACAAAAAAGATATGTGGCTGAGCCAGGTATGGAAATAAGGTACATAAGGAAAGCTGGTGGTGGAATGCAGAAGTCCAGGAAGTCATCAAAAGAAAGAAGGAGTGCAGGAAGAAGTGGGAGATCGAAAAGACTGACCTGGCTAGGAAGGACTGCTGGTTGTGTAGCAAAGAAGCTAAGAAAGAAGTTGCAATAGCAAAGAATAGGGCATCGGAGGCACTGTACCAACTTCTGGAAAGTGACTCAGTAAGGGGCACAAAGAAATTATATCAGGTTGCAAGGCAAAGACAGAAAGATAAAGAAGACAGTCAGATGCCCTTCATAAGGGATGCCAGCAACAACCTGCTCATCAGTCTACAGGACATCAAATGAAGATGGAAGGAGTATTTCCAGCAGCTTCTGAATGAAGAAAACCCCACAGAAGCTGTACTGCCCAGCAACAGCCTATGATGAGAGAAGAAGAGGAGCCCACCTTAGAAGAAGTAAGAACAGCACTAAGGAAGATGAAATCAGAGAAAGCAGCAGGCTCAGATGAGGACACAGCAGATATGATAAAGATGCTGGGTGAGATAGGGAAAAATGGTTCCTGAGTGTACTAACAGCAGTGTAGAAAGAAAGGCATATCCCAGATGACTGGACAATAAGCATACTCATGCCAGTGTACAAGTACAAAGGGAACATCCACAACAGTGGGCAGTACAGAGGCTTCAAACTCCTACCATATTGCATGGAAGTTCTGGAGATGGTGACTGACAAACAGATACACAGAGTAGTAGAATGTAAGATGGAAGATGAGCAGTTTACATTCAGATCTGGATGCAGCACAATTGACCAGATGCTTGTTTTGAGACAAACACTTGAGAAGAAGCTAGAGATGAGGAGATAGTCCAAATGGGCATTCCTAGACTTGGAGAAAGCATATGACAGGGTTCCAAGCAGATCTGGGCAGTACTGCAGTAGTTTGAAGTCCCAGAAACATTGGTAGAATTAGTGCAGACTGTGTACAAGGGCCCAGTGACTCAGGTATGAACAGTGTTTGCCTCACAGAGGGGTTCTCAGTGGGAGTGGGTGTACACCAGGGTTCAGTTTTGAGCCCACTGCTGTTCATACTTGTGATGGACTACATTAGCAAACAGGTTGGAGGGGACAGATCAACAAAGCTGCTGTATGCAGACGATGTGGCAGTACTGGCAGACTCGAGCTAGAACTTCAGCAAAGGATAGGAGAATGGAATGTAAATCTGAAGGCACATGGGATTAAACTAAGAACAGATAAGATGGTGGTAATGACAGCAAAATGGGAAAATCAGAAGAAGTTGAGAACTGAGACAGAAGGGAAGATAGTGGAACAGGTAAACAGCTTCAAGTATTTGGGAGGGGTGGTTGAGGAGAAGGGTAGTCTGAATGAAGAGGTCAAAGCTAGAATCAGAGAGGCTGCAGCCAACTGGCATAGAGTATCAGGTGTAGTGTATGACAGAAGAATGCCAAAGAAGCTGAAAAGCAAGGTGTACAAGACAGTGATGCAACCAGTACTGCTGTATGGTGTACAAGACAGTGGTGTGACCAGTACTAGTGTATGGTACAGAAACCTGGGCAGTAAAGGCAGAACAGTTGAAGAAACTAGAGGTGATGGAAATGAAGTGCCTGAGAAGTGTGGTAGGATGCACACTGTGGGACAGACAAAGTGATGAGGACATAAGAACAGAAGCCAAAGTAGCTCCAATTGCAGAAAAGATCAAAAAGAACAGATTACGGTGGTTTGGACACATGTGGAAAAGCAGAAGACAATCTGGTGAGGAAGATTTGGGACAGACAGAAGAAGGTAAAAGGAAACAAGGACGTCTAGCAAAGAGGTAGATGGATTGTGTGAAAGAAGATCTGCGACAGTCAGGCATGAGTGTTGAAGAAGGCAGGAGTGTAGCAGTGAATCGAGAGAGTTGGCGACAGTTAACACGATACCCCGACCCCATGTAGAAAAAATGGGGAAAAAGGGGCTGATGATGATGATGAGTAAGTTTTCACTGAACTTACAGTACTCAGTGGTATTTCTTTGATACAGTGCCCAGCTGCACTACTGAACTGCTCTGACTCAGAAGCATCACCATGTTACAATTTATTCACACTAATTAGCAATTTTATGAAACTTCTATATAAAGAATTTGGCCCCAAAGTAAAAAGAAGAAATATGGTACTGTTGTGTTTTGACTGTGTGGCTGAAATATGCCAATAGGAATTTAAAATGTTGAAGTGCTTAACTTTATTACTTAAGTAAGTACACAATTTCAATTCCAGTCTTGACATTCTCTGTCCTACGTCACTTACTGTAAAATGTTTTGTTAGATCAGTCAGAATGACAATAAGCAAAACAGTAAAACAAGCAGTCAAAATAAAAAAAAAGGTGTCCTGTGGTTGATAACCTTTTTATGTTACCTTTCCATTCCGTCTGATTTCTTTGAATCTCATATATAAAATTTAGGTTTGTGTTTAACAGTACCTCTCCCCTTAAAAAGAACCATATTTAGCAACTGTATTATTCACAGCTGACTCGCTTTTATTTTATTTTATTTTTTGTCAGATGGCATTTTAAACAGGTATTCTCCATGTATGAAATGATAGAATGATGGCAGATGAGTCAGTTAAGAATGAAAATTAGCTACATAACCCAATAAGTGTAACAATAAAAAAAAAAATCTGAATCAGGATCTCATGCAAGGATATGAAAAACATAAGCAGAATGCCAAACTAGATTATTATAGAATTTATGCACTTTTACCTCACATAAGATTCTATGGAAAAAAGGGGTGATAATAAAGCTTACATATTGGAGTTTGCTTATAATATTGGACTTAATAATCTGTTGTACCAGCAACTAAAAAACTCACATACAATTGCTCAGGGTAAAATTGTTCATGCTTCAGTAGCATGATTTAAAAAAAAAGACAAAACACATAGCACTGAATGCTGTTTCCAGCATTGTCGGTGCTGTGTCTAATTTTGTGCCAGCAAGAATTTACTTGTTTTGGGAGAGTCCTTTCTTCATGAGTTTATGCAACCATGTAGTTAGTATACAGACATGTGTTAGGGGTGGGAGGAGGGGGCTTGCTGCCTTGCAAAAAACAACTAAACTTAATTTTTTTTTTGGCCCTTCTGTGTTTTGGGCATTTGCCATCATTTTTGCTTGTCAGCACTCAAGAAGTAGGCATTCTGTAGCACAACCTATTAAAAACTGGCAAGCATTGTCCTTGCTTGATGCATCGTTGGTACAGTGCAGGGTGAAGATAATATGATTTAATTCATTCAACTAAGATTATAACTGTGAGAAGTTAATTCTAGTTTACAAATAAGAAGTAACTAGGAACTATAGCTCTGAACCTGATATTAGCGTCTGAAGTACAGAGCAAGTATTAACTAGAAGATATGATCAGGTATTGGAAGTTGAGCCAAACTATTTGTAAATCAAAGCAAAGTATTTTTCTGGAGTATTTACTGCGCATGCATTATTATTTTGTATGGCATCTTATTGTTAAAGGTCATACTGTTTAAGTTGTGAGAGTGATCTGCTGCTGAGGGAAGGCTGACCACCGATGTAGTAACTCCATAACTGGTGTTATTCATTTGTTAGACAAGTGTGTGTTTAAATATGTCACTGCCAATGTACAATAAAACTTGAACTAATATATACCTGGGTTCTGGACTCAGGAAAAGTTTACTTCTCTGTATGCTGTCACTTTTACTGTTTGATTCTATGATGATAGTATTAATTTGTTTGTTAAAAGAAAGATCTATGACTTACACTTGTTACTTGCTATGTTTTATATTTAATTTTATTGTCCAGTGGAACCTGAGTTTTCCATGACTGCATTGGAAGTAGCTCAGTTAGCTGCGTCATAAAAGCACTTTCCTAAGAAGATATATATTGTTTTCTGTTTGAGAACCCACTTGTTCATACCTTTCAACCTTTACACACAAGAAATCTGGACAAAGCCAAAATCAGTGGAGGGCAAAGGCCAAAAACAGGGATAACACCTCTCAACCTCTATAAATAAGAAATCTAGACAAAGCAAAAAAAAAAAAAAATGGGGGGGGGGGGTTAATGACCACAAATAGGCACACATTTTAAATATTGCTCTTATAAATTTAGAAAGTTGATAGGATAACCGGTTTTATATTAGCATACATTTTCTGAATGTCTGAAACTCAAATGTCTTCCAGTACTAAGGGACTTCAATCGAAAATAACTTGCCAGAAATCCACAAATTTATTAGCAACAGACCAAAAATATTAGGCAAAAATCTGGACATTCTGTGAAACTCTAGTTTGTTGAGAGGTATGCACTTATTGCATGAAACTAGTTTCTATAAGGGAGATAAAAACGATCTGTGTTTCCAAGACAAGTGTGTCTAGAGTGCCAGGAATGAGGCTCAGTGTAGCATGGGTTTAGTACTTAAGGAGTTCTGAGCCTTCTTTGTACTGATCCAATGTATTTGAATACAATGAGAAAACAGATAGATATAGTGGCTCTACATCTGACTCTGGTGGGTTGGAAAATGCATTTTGCCATGCCAGTAACTGCTTTCCTTCTGATATGAAGCCTGTAAATCATTTGTATTGGCAGAGGTGTAATCAACGAGGTTAGTAGTTACTTAATGTCATTTTCTGATGCTATGCTGAGTATGGACTAGTTCATTTCATTGTGTTAAGTATTTGGATTATTAGTAAAATGTTACGTTGTCTAATATGCCAAGTAAAGTGTTATGCATACATATATGACAGGAGATTCATTTTTCCAGTCATCACCATTCTTAAACAGAGGAATAATTATTAATCCAGATAACTTGCATAATTCAATTAAATAGTTACAGGCAGAGTAACCTCGATATACCTGAGTTAAGTTTATGTATGAAATTGTCAAGTGTAGGTTTAAGCTGTGAATGCAACCTGAGAATACCTATTATTGTTAATTTGCAGAGGTGGTGCTTAGAAAAGACGATGAGGTATTTTTGCAATCTATCAGGAAGAATTAAAAAATAGCATTTAAAAGTATCTGCTGTTGTAACATGTACATTTATTCCTAATGGGCCTCCTATGTCTGCATGAATATTTCCAGTGAGGATATTTATACTTTTTCAGAATCTGGATTATTTTTAATACTGTAGTTAAGGGCATGGCAATGATGCCTCTTTCATTTGTCAAGATGACTTGCCATTTGTATAGTACAGACAGGTATGGATTTTTTTTTATTTCTATATTCTTTGAAGCTTTTTGAGACTTTTCAAGCTTCATTCAAGACTGCTTTGGTGATCCAGGGTAATGTGTGGCTGTTCATCCTGCCAGGACCAGGGTTATTATTGCACAGGCTGATCAGATTACTGTTAGAAAAAAAACAAGTTCTGTGTGACTGTCTAAACTGATAATTAAGGTAGGAAGGATGGACCAATCCACAACACTGAGAATAAAACCTACATATTTTTAGGCAGGCTCTTAAGGAACCATTTAATAGCTATCCTTTTGGTAGCAGAGATAAGTGTTCCTTTATTTCCAGATTGCAGAGTTTAGTAGATAGCCTGTTTAGTGACTGAGTCATGTACCTTAAATGAGGAGATTCTCTTCACATCTTGAAAAGATCGCACTGTCCAGAGAGGGAGTCTCTTCTGCTAGATGAGCAGTCATGCATCTTATCAGTTTACAAATATTCAGACATTTGCTAGTTTGTAACTTCCAATGTAAATCATTCCAGCTCTTGGCCCAAAATTAGTTGGGAAGTTGGACCAGTAGCGTCTTCATTACGTTTCCTATTTATCCACATATGCATATTTAATGCATGAGACATTTATTGAGTCTTTCAAGTTTTTTATACTTAAAGGGAATAGCTGAAGACACACACACACACACACACACACACACACACACACACACACACACACACACACACACACACACACACACACACACAAATAAAAATCCCTTTGGTATTCCTTTTGTCATAGTTTTGCATGCATTTTTTATTATTTGACATACTATAATGTACCACTTTCTCGTTTTTTCCTGAATTATATAATATTTTTATTGATATTCCATTCTTCATTCCAGGCACTACATTATGGATACATTGATGAATTCCTATAGCAAATGAGCAATCTACATTATCAACATTTTGATTTATAGCCACATGTTGGTAAATAGCTTCATATTTTTATATTATTTAAATTTGTTACTTGTAATAAAGTGGTATAAATGTTATAAACCTATAACTTGTGCCCTCTCTTGTATAATCTTTTGTTTTAGTACTATTACTGGTTCATATACACAAAATCCACAATCTGTTTGGCATGAACTTCCTTTTGAAAGAAAAAAAGTATCATGCATGGTGATGGTAAGGACTATACCCATGATGCTGAGGCAGGATAAAACACTTCACAGAATTAACCAGCTAATAAAAAAAAAACAGCCATACTACATAGAATACATGTGCAACATCCTACCACCTCTGGGCCAATAATTAAGGAGCCTCAGTCTTCACCACTGGCACCTGAGGGGGACAGTCACTGGGAGGATAACAGGTACACACACACACTGTCTCCAGATGCAGTTCTCTGCATCAAGCACAGTCAAGCACAATTTCCTCTAAGAGCACACAGGGAACACAGTCAGTCAGGGGACTGCTTCCTCTCTCTTTCTCCAGATCCCCAATAAGACTCCCAGCTAGCACACCTATAGAGTTGAGTCCTTAGTCAGGGTTTCAAGTCAAGTCCTCCAACACTCTCTCTATCCAACCAGTGTTTTGTGTTCCTGCCCAAGTAGCTGGCACATACAGTCTTTGACATTTGATTTCCACATACACACACACACACACACACACACACACACACACACACACACACACACACACACACACACACACACACACACACACACACACGAGAAAGGCTGGCACAGTTTTACTAGCTATGCCCCCCTTTTGCCCAGACTATAAGGTAGTTATCACTGCCACCAGAACCCCTCAGCAGCTACTTTAAGGCCCTTACAAAAATATCCAATATACTGTGTGAAATTAATATTAATACAAATGGTAATTTAACCAAGTGCAAGGCTATTAGGAATGGCCTACACAGTGTCACCAAATAATATGCATATACTCTCAAAACTTAAATATATCTACAAAGATCAGCCACAATGAAAGATTTAAATATATTTAATAATAAATAATAAAAGAACAAGAAAATACTAAGTATGTATTCACAGTGACATCAGCGTTCAAATCACAGGAAATATTCAAAATAACTTTGAAGGACAGGCTAAGACAAATAAAGAAAAACAATATCTTAACTAAGCTTCACTATATTCCTGACTGAATCTAAGAGAGTTACTTTTCTCTACTTACATAACAGAGCAAGGCAGATAATGTGGTGAATGGTCCTTCTTGTTGTCAGGCCCAAGACTGAATGCAGAATGCTCAGTCTCACTGAGAGACTTTTTAAAATAATATCTAAAATATTACTTCTGAGATAGCTTGCAGAATGACATCACTTCTGGTCATCTGACTTCTAGTTCCCATGCAAACTGTCATTGCTGGAAGCTGTAAGGATTTAATATTACCTGTAAAATACACACACAAGACTTTTGCTACCTGTGGCAGATGCTGGAAGTCATAAAACAATTTCATACCTCTACACTTCTAGAATAGTAATTAGTTCACCCCAAGACAATGCAGAAAGCTTCCTAGTGCAGACTTTTTGCCTCTGGTTGCATTGAAACCTGTGAAATAGCATCTTTATGACCTAGCTCATAAAGCAATTTAATTTCAGATGTATTCTAAAGTTAGCTGGACTGAAGTTATCCTTTCAGTTTTCTCTGGTAAAACATATACATGTAAACAGTTACAATACTGCATGCACATTTCTGTTCGCTCCAGTAAGGCACACTGTGGATACATTTCACACAGAATTACTTTACAAATACCTTTTCAACACAAACATCTGTATAAATAAGTTTGACATACACATGACATACAGTTCTAATATGCTTGTAACACAAGCATCTTGTATAAATTAGTTTGATATTCACAAATGACATATAATTCTTTGCAAAATTCCAGCTAGCTGTGCTGGCAGTACCTCTTATCATCACAACATGTAATGGATTGGATTGGATTGGATTTGCAGGAACTTCAAAAAATCTGGTAGATCACAGTCAAGATGCGACTGTGCAGTCAAAGCAGTTTGATCAGATATATTTGTTATCTAGTCTTTTATCAAATTGTAAGTACTGTAGTGTTACTGTGCTTTATCAAATTGTATGTATTCGTATCTCTGTGGAGCTTTTCTCCCCGGGCCTCCACTGAAAATGGGCACTTTTTGGCCCATGGACCTTCCCAGTCAGCAAATGCAATAAATAAATAAAATAAAATAAGATATGTACAAGTAAAAGGAATCTGTTTTTGACTCACCTCTTGACTTGTTAAATGAAAAAAATTATATCTTCTTCTTCTTCCGGCTTTTCTCGGTTAGGGGTCCCCACAGCAGATCACATGTCCGCTCATGATTGGCAGTGGAGTTTTACAGTGTCGAGTTGCCAGCCCGGCACCCAACCTTCCACGGAAGGCACACACACACACATGCACTCATGCCTAGGGCCAATTTAGAGTGTCCAATCCACCTACAACATGTCTTTGGGATGTGGGAGGAAACCCACGTGACCACAGGGATGCCATGCAGACTCCACACAGAAGGCACCCCAGCCAAGGATCGAACCGGAGAACCTCTTGCTGTGGGGTGATAACGCTAACCACTGCACCAAAATGAAATACATTATATCTACAATGTAAAAATCAGTACTTCAGCCATATAACTGTGAAGGAAACCTAATACAATACTAGGGTTGCCACATTTTCAAATGGCCAAAGTGGGACATTCTTGGTACAAACATCAGATTTTACAGGCCGACACATACCCATGGCCAGTACAAAGGGTAGAACTTAACTTTGTTGCCTAAATAAAAGCTTATTCTTGTAGCATTTTAGTTGCTTATTCTGTTTCTTATAACATTTAGGTATTTCAGATACAGAATAACTGTTTTATGCAACTATTACATAAAATATAGGAAAGAATTTTGTCCTAAAATCTTAGAACATTTGCCATTTTTACAATATTTTTGTCAGGACACTGCCCAAAGAGGGACTGTCCCTCGCAAAGTGGGACAGGTGGTAACCCTACAGTAAACTACATTTTTTGGATAAAGTCAACAACAATCCAGGCTGATGCTTCAGATAAAACAATACTGTGAACATCTCAAAGCTAGCCTTAGTTTGCATTGTGTGATTCTGATCAAGTCACAGAACAAGATGTGGCTATTGGGTGAAATATGAGTGAGGATCACAATTCCCACCTGAATAAATTGCAGACCAGCAAACAAAAATAAATATTTTCCTATGCCATTAATTTCTCAAAACTTTTATTTTATTTTTATCTGGTACCCAAACTCTGCTAGACTTTTTTCTCTGTACTTGACTTTTTTTTTGCATGACATGAAAAAGAAATATTAGCTCCAGAGGATGTTATATGTTTCCTTATAGTGTAACTGGAAAGGTAGGAGAAGAAATTCAAGTAAAACTTCGTTAACCTTGTATTTGACCACCCATTAGATATATAAAATCTCATATATGCACTGTACAGTGACTTTTGGGTCAATACTGTCTAGTAATTCAGGTGTCATCTTATTTCTCACAGTAACAATCCCTCAGATCTTTATTAATTCCTGTTGAGCTCAATGTCTGGATTTTATAAATAAGACATACCTATTGTAAACTATTCATGGGTAGCATGAAATGTGTGTGGGATGAAGGCAGGAGGCATTTGCTAATGTCAGCTGTCAGGCGGATAGACGGTGATGTAATCCTCTTTTAAAGAAGTAACATAAACTGCAGGATAAGCAATTCCTAAAATGTGGATCAAAGGATGCAGCCTTTGTGTTAGGAGGTTTGTCTACTATCTCAAGTAGCGATCTAACATGATGATTAACGTTCTTGTTTCATATCTCCATGGTCTAAAGTTCATTCAGACTTCCAGTGTTTGGTAGTAGGATCTTGCTTGTTCTTTGTGTGTGTGTGTGTGTGTGTGTGTGTGTGTGTGTGTGTGTGTGTGTGTGTGTGTGTGTGTGTGTGTGTGTGTGTGTGTGTGTGTTTGTCAGATAATACATGTTTATCCTGACTCCTACAAGCATGCAAAATGATTAGCTACTCTAAAAATTGTTTGCATATACTGCATTTTCTCTTGACTTATACCATTCACCATGTCTAAAAAGTATTTAAAAAATACTATTTGTATTTATTAATAAATTACTTCACCAAAAAGGAAATTGTTAGGTGAATCATGTCAGTCAAGTTAGAAGTTGGTTCAGAAGATCCATAAAACGCATTGCCGTTTTATGCATTTATTATTATTATTATTATTATTATTATTATTATTATTATTATTATTATTATTATTGGTGACTTCAACTACCCTAATATAGACTGGGAACACTACTCAAGCCCAAACACTCTAGCCCAAAAGTTCCTGGAATTCATAAACTCAAATGCCATGGAACAACTAGTCACCATCCCCACAAGAGGAGAGAACATACTTGATCTCATCATCACGAACATGGGAGCACAATGTTCAACACCAGAAGTATACCCCTCACTGGTGAGATCTGGTCACAAACTAATCTTGCTGGAGGTCCTCATCCCGCCCCCACCAGAAATGAAAAAGACCACAGTAAAGAACTTCTCGAAAGCCGACTTCACACTTCTAAAGACTAGTGTGGTCTCCTTTAAGGCCCCTGAGCCAGCGGTTAACATTACTCAAACCGCTGAATCACTTACAAATGCCTTCTACCAGCACCTGCAGGGCTGCATGGATCAGGCAATCCCAAGCAAAACAAAGACTCTTTGTACCAAAGGCAAGTGTCCAGTCTGGTGGACCCCAGCCATAAACAAACTCTACAACAAAAGGAGAAAGCTACTACAAGATAGAGCAAAATCCTTAAAAGGTAAGACACCGCTGATCACTATAAGTAAAAAGCTAAGAGCTCTCATAAAATCATCCAAAGCTAATTTTGAGAAAAAACTAGCTAAGGACTCTAAAGACAACCATAAGGCATTCTTTAGCTATGTCAGAAACCTAGGAGGAAACCCCCAGATATGCTCAGAATTAGTTCAAAATGATGTGAAGATTACTGATCCTACAGACATTGCCAACATACTGGTTGACAGGTTCAGTGCAAACTTCTCCCCCCCTCCCCGCCTAAAGGATAGATATCTATACCAAATGATTGTAGCCCCCCAAACATCTCTAACGCTCAGGTGAAAACTGCTCTCTCCAAGGCAAAGAACACAGCATCCATGGGACCTGATGGTGTCCCCGGCTGTGTGCTCCATGAACTCAATGAGGAATTAAACCCACAGTTAGGACAGCTGTTTAATCTTAGTATCACTTCCGGATACATACCCAGGGTGTGGCGCACAGCGACTGTGGTCCCACTCCACAAAGGCGGTGCCTCCACCGACCCTGGAAATTACTGTCCCATTAGCTTGACAAGCCTTATCTGCAAAGCCATGGAGAGGATCATAATGGATCTCATAAATAAAGACATAGGGAATTTGCAGACTTTGGATCCAACCCAGTTTGGCTTTGTCAAGGGCAGATCATGCCTTTTAAACTTGGTTGACTTTTTCGAAACAGTCACCAAGGCCATTGATGGGGGAAAGGCAGTCCATACAGCCTACCTAGACCTGGCGAAGGCTTTCGATACAATACCCCACTTGGGTATCATTGAAAAACTCATCAACTTAAATGTAAACCCATACATTACAAGATGGGTTGCAAACTGGCTGAGTGACAGAACCCACAGGGTCAGAGTTGCTGGCGCCATGTCAGACTCAAAGCCTGTCACAAGTGGTGTCCCACAGGGCTCAGTCCTGGGCCCACTCTTGTTTGGCATCTACTTTTCTGAAGTACAAGCAAACACAGGAGGGTTATGGCTGACAAAGTTTGCAGATGACTGCAAACTGGGCGCCGTAGTTGAAAACACATCCGACACAGATATCCTTCAGAAGGGTCTCACAGAAATGGATAACTGGTGCCAGAGCCATGGCCTCAAGTTAAATGCCAAGAAATGCATAGTCATACCCTTCGGGAAAAATAAGGTTACCCCTAGCTACCATATAGGTGGCAATCCCCTGAACACAGAAGAAGTTATTAGGGACCTGGGAACCCAGGTTGACAGTAACCTTTCATTCGACACTCATATTGCTAAAGTAGTTAGGAAGACCTTCTACATTGCCCACCTTATCATGAAGGGATTCACATCTAGATCAAGGGAAGTCATAGTCTCCCTATACTCATCACTCATCAGACCAATGATCGAGTACAATGCCCCATTCGGAATGTATCTAACCCGACACTTGCAGCAGCTGGAGAGGCCACAAAAGTTCCTCACCAAAAGGATAAAGGGTCTCAAAAATCTGTCTTATGCTGCCCGACTGAAAGAACTCCAGTTATATTCAGTTGCGTACCGCTTGCTCAGAGGTGACCTATGCCTGACATACAAGGCCATGTCAAACCCAGATTTGATGAACATGCTTCATCTCAAAAAATCTAGATCCCTCAGAGCCACAAGGGCGGGAGACTTAAACCTCGACACGGTTATTAATAGGACGTGCTGGGATAGATTCATCACCCAAAGACTCCCTATGCTGTGGAACAAAATCCTGGTTTATGTGAGGCAGAGCACCTCGCTGACCTTGTTCAAGAGGAGTCTTGACCAATGGATGGGAGATCGCAAATACACCCCAGGGGTTACCTCAGTGTCACTGCTCGACAGAGGCACAGCTAAATAATGGGCATAGTTTCTCCAAACTAAAGGGGTGGCGTAAGCCACAAAACTATGGGCTAGGCTTATAAATGCCCTCGGGCAGATAGCCTAGTATGAATCTATGAACCTATGAACCTATGAACCTATTAATAACACGAATCTTGGAACTTGCAGTTTATGGAGAGCTTAGAGACAGATCGGAAGTATTTTTTTTCAGTGGGCTATACTACTGTGAGAAGACTGGTATACAATACTCATCAGTCACAGTAACAGACACCCATACCTCTCAACTGTCCAGATTTTCACAGAATGTCCAGATTTTGCCTCGTATTTTTGATCTGCTCCTCATAAAATTTGTGGTTTTCTGGATTTGTGTGGCAAATAAGTGAGAACTGAAGTTGTTATATATTGACAGGCATTTGAGTTTCAGACTTCATATCCTTCAGAAAATGCATGGTAACACAAGACCTTGCATTCTATCAACTTTCTAAGTTTATAAGAGCAATATTTAAAATTTGTCCCTATTTTTGGGGCTTTGTCCCCCTATTATTTTTTGCTTTGTCCAGATTGTTTGTGCCCAAAGGTTGAGAGCTATGCAGACACCACAAAGAGAATGGGGACATTGAAGAGTAGAATTGAAACTCAATCCTGCAGATCAATGATCAAAAACAGTCACAACTAATCTAACTAAAAGTCTGAGGGCTTTTGTCATTTCATGGGGAAGTCATTTGTCAAAAATTGCTATGACTAGGGTAAATACCTGAATTATTGTATTACTTAGGAAGTATTTTCAGTACTCTACAGAAACGCCAAGGATAAGATGCAACAACAGGACATTAGTATCACGTGACTTTATCAGGGATCTCGGTCAAGCTTATTAGGAAAAGCTGTCCCCATTCCTACAGTCAGTGAGCCAAAGTAACTTCACTGTATAGAAACAAACACCTCCTAGGATAGCCTTAACCACTGTTGAGCCATTAATCATTAAGTCCCCTTAGGTTCCACTCTTTTTTAATGTAGGCATTTTTCATTTTTAAGTGTAGGCCTAATGCATAATATAATCCTACATACCTGCATAAATGTTTCAGCAGAGTTTCCCATCAGAAGAGCTGTTTTTCCTCAGAAATAGAACAGTTCAGATGCCCTACCTAAGATTTATCTCTCTGTGGGCCAGCATGATGACCTCCTGGTCTTAGTACTTTTGATATCTTAGCAATAGTGGTTATACACAACCCAGAAAGACATACTATATGTAACTCATCTTTTTGAATTAGTGTCAACATATATGACTTTAGGACATAGATTTGTTTTTCCTGATAGATGTTGCTAGACAGGCTTGTTCAGCAACTCATCTTCCTCTCACTATATACCTGTAGCCATTCACCTGTTCCATTGCATAGAAATATTTCATCCCAGAAATATGTGAGAGGTGGAGATAGAATGGAGGAAATACCTGGGGAATGATCTGAGATGTACCTCACTGGACTATATGCAAGGAGACATTACGGATCTTTCTGAATATGTGTCACAGTCATGTGCTTTGCATTCAGCTGCATTCTACCTTCACCAAGGATGATGCCACAGTATGAACAGAAAATGATTGATTTTAATAACTGGTTTAGTTTCTGATGTCAATCCAGACAGATCCAATATCTATCAGCATGGGAGGGCATAGTTAACAGACCATGTTGCCTAGCCTAGGTAAGGATGGTTTACACCTGACTCTGGATTTTTGGATATCGGTGAAAACTTTAGTCCATCCCCTTAATGCCTTTTTTAGGCAATATCAAGTGACAACACAACCAACATAGCAGAAAAAAAAGCAACCTTAAGTTGTTACTGCTTATTCTACGAGTTTAAACAAGAAACTTTGCACCCTACAAGCTTCCTCAAGGTGGAGAAAGTGGACATCTGTACTGTTACTGAGACTTGCTTTAAAGCTGCAGAAAGTACTTCAGCAATGCAAGGCTACAGTGCCTTCCACACATTTAGGCCAACAGCAGCACAGACAGGAGCTAAAGGTGGAGGAGTCCTGATCTACATTAGCAATAAATACAACTCCAGCTTGGTTAAACAGGATAAAGCAGTGGAGTTCATACATGTTCAAGTCTCCATAGACAAGGTTTCTTTCCATGTCCTGGTCAGCTACAGGTCACCTTCTAGTAACCATGAAGCTCACAACTCTTACCTTGGCTTACAGACTGGGAAATGTACACTGCCTCTAATGCACAGGCACAAAGTTTCCTTGACTTTATCAGCATGAACACCCTGGCTCAGATAGTGTACATTCCAACCAGAGGATCAAACATACTCATCAGCATGGGAGAGCACTGTACTCTCCCCTGTCTCATGTCTTCTTTGGTGAGGATGGACCACAAGTCTGTTTCCTTTGAAATAAAAATCAGTCCAGAAAACCAAACTAAAGATATAACAGTTAGGGACTGTTTTAAAGCAAACTGCATCCTATTAATTGATAGTTTTTCAAAACTGATGGCTCCTCAGTCCCTGAGAACAAGCTACCTATGCAGAAGTATTCACAGGAACCCTGCACAAACATGTAAATGGCTGCATTAAGGCTGCTCTACCTACCAGAAGTAAGCTCAAATGTAACACCAAAAATAAACTCCACTGGTGGAATCCTTACTTTAACTGGGCATATAACAAAAGAAAAAAAGTCATGGCTAAAATCAGAAAAAGTAACTCTCACAGAGGCAAGAGCTGTTTCATTCAATTTTAAACCAATTATGAGGTCAGAATAGCCTCCCAGGCTATGGACAGTCACAAAGTCTTGTTCAGCTATGTCAAGAACCTTGAAGGTAACACTCAGCAGTGTGCAGAACTGGTCATAAATGGAACAGCCTTCACTGACCAGGGTGATATAGTGAATCTACAGTCTGATATATTTAGCTCTGACTTTACCCTGACTTTCCCCCATTACAGTCAGTAAAATCCCTTCTAGCATAACCCCCCCAACTATCAACAGGGAACAAGTGCTGCTGGCACACGCTAAAGCTAAAAACACTGCTTCAACAGGTCCCGACAATATTCCCGGTCGCCTTCACCATAGCCTAAAACATGACCTAGGAGGACCACTTGAAGCAGTCTTCATCAACAGCCTCAAAACAGCTTATGTGTCATATGAATGGAAGGCTGCAGCAGTCATCCCTCTTCATAAGGCTGGACCATCAACTGACCTCATGAACTACAGACCCATCAGTGTAACAAATCTAATATGCAAAACCATGGAACAAATTATCATGGGAATGATCAACAAGCATATTGGCAACCTGCAGACACTGGAATCATTCCAGTTTGGCTTTGTTAAGGAAAGGTCTTCTCTACTTAAACTAGCAGATGTCTTTGAGAGGGTCACCAGTGCTATGAATGTGGGGAAAACAATGCACACTGACTACCTTGGCTTGACCAGGGTGTTTGATGCAATACCCCACTTAGATATTATTGACAAAGTCTCAGGACTAGGCATAAATCCCTACATAACTCATTGAATCACTGGCTGGCTCACAGATGGGACCCAAGAAATCAAGACTGGTGAGACCACCACCAGCAGGAGACCAGTTACCAGTGCCATACCCCAGGGCTCCATGTTTGGCTTACTCCTGTTTGGCATCTACTTTGTTGAAGTCAATACTAATGTCAAAGGCCTCTAGCTCACCAAGTTCACAGTTGATTGATAATTGGGAGCTATCATAGATTCCCCGTTGACACTGGTATCCTACAAGAGGGTCTAACACAAACAAACGACTGGTGTCAAAGCCATGGATTAAAAATCAACACAAAGAATTGCATTATAGTACCCTTTGGAAAGGTATTCATCCAAGTTAATTACTCCATCAATGAAACAGCCTTAAGAGTTGACCCAGTAGTTAGGGATCTGTGAACATATGTTGACAGTAATCTGGTCTTTGATCATCATGTATCTAATATAGTATTCCATGTCACATAACTCATAAACATCCAGGTCCAAGGAAGTTATAGTACAACTCTACTCAGCCCTTAACAGACCCATAACTGAGTACAATGCCCCTTTGGCATGCAACAAACCAGATGCTTGCAAAAGTTGGAACACCCTCAAATGTTTCTCACTGGGAGAATCCAGGGTATGAATATGCTGTCCTACACAGATCTCCTAAAGGTCCTATATCTGTAGTCAGCCTCCTAAAGGTTACTGAGAGAGAAAATATGCCTGGCATATAAAGCATCCCCAGATTCAGCTCTGATGGATCTTGTGCTCATCCTCAAAGCAAACAGTCTCAGAAGCATTAGATTCAAGGACCTGAACTTTGCCAGCGACATAAATAGATCATGCTGAAGAGACAGGTACATATCTCAAAGGATCCCACAGTGTGGTATAAGCTGCCCATCCAAATAAATCAGACTTCATGAATGACTCTATTCAAATATATATATATATATATATATATATATATATATATATATATATATATATATATATATATATATGTATATCCACCCATCCATCCACCAATCCATCCACAATCCTTTTTTCCCAATTTTGCACATGAGGTCGGGGTGTCACTTCAACAGTGACAATTATCTAGAACCGCATATCTATCTATATATCTATCTATATGTATATACATAAATATATATATATATATATATATATATATATATATATATATATATATATATATATATATATATATATTTATATATATATATATATATATATATATATATATATATATATATATATTTATATATATATATATATATATATATATATATATTTAGATCTAGATATGTCTAGATCCAACTGGATATCTCCCTCTCTTCCCCCTCTTTCTCTATATGGGTCCCATCTCAGTTTATCGAATTTCCAAAATCTCGAAGATCATATGGCCGCGACCATATGTTCAAACGTTTGAGACTTTGACATAAAAATAAAAAAAACACCAAAATAAAATAAAACAATTTACCCTTACATTTTACAGGGTACCCCCCACACCCCCTGATAATTAAATATACCAACTCTGAGATCACACTACAGTGAGGAAAATGGAAAATCCTGTGTTCCATGCTGTAAGGCGATCTCAGTACAAAATGTTTGAAATTTCCAAACTTGGAGCATATGGTCTCGGCCATATGGTCTTCAAAGTTTTGGAAATTTGATAAACTGATAGGGATCCCTCTCTCTCTCTACATCTAACCCTAAACTAAACTGAACAAACACTACTATCCATCCACTTACCTTAACCCAAACCCTAACCCTAAGGTCCATCACTGTCACACACTCACTTGACCCGCACCCTAACCCTAACTCACCTATCCCGCCCTAACCCTAAAGTCTGTCACTATCGCACATTCACCTCAACCACGCCCTAACTCACCTAACCTGTGCCCTAACCTTAACGTCCGCACAATCGCACAGTTACCTGAACCTGACCCGTAACTTGCCACCACAGTCCTGAAAATCGGGAAGCCACAAAAATGGCCCACCAAATTCTTTCCCTGGGAAAGAATTTGGTGTTCCGCAGCTTCACGATAATCAGTTTTTGAACTTCACAGTTCGAACATATGGTGTTTAAACTGCTGAAGTTTTGATGATCTGATAGGAAACCTATATATGTATATATATATATATATATATATATATATATATACATATATATATATATATATATATATATATATATATATATATATATATATATATATATATATATATATATATATATATATATATATATATATATATATATATATATAGATATATATACCTGGAGGCACATACCCATCCTTTCCTGCTGTTCCATCAATTACCCAACCACTAATCAAACCTGGGGTGGCTAAGTGGTAGTCAGGGCTTTGTCCATCTATGCCACCAGAGCAGCCTTCAGAAATAAAATATTAATTCTGAATTTGCTTTTATTCAAACAACCATCTAAATGCATCCACAACTTATGACTATTTGGTCTTCTTCATTACTTCTAACTGCTCTGGATGACTCAGATACAATGGCAAAAAGAAAACTTTCATTATTTACAGAATCAGCTGTATGCATCATATTACTTCAGTGTTTTAAATTACTTCTAAATTCTTTGAAGGAGTCAGATTGTAAGACAGATTTAAACCTACGTCTGTCTAGTGACCTACATTATTACCTGAAGCGAAAGAATGACATCATCATCACTGAATCAACTGCTAAATTTATAAACTGCATAATTATGTTGCAATTAGCACAGAACCATACCTCTCTGAAGTCGAAGGTATTAAAACTAGATTCTTGAAATAATGAGATTGTGGATGGAATACAGTGGGTATAAAGGAAATATGGTGATTATTTTGCCAGCTGAAATAGAGATGACACAAACATATTTAGTTATTTATATCTGACAAGAGTCATATACATACTTGCTTAGAAGGAAATAAAGTCATCATTATAAATTGCATTTTGGAGTCATTTTGTCTGTGATAGTTGAAGAAAAAAGAATGAATTTCATTCACTGACAGCATGAAATAATGAATATAGAAGGGAAAAGTTGTATATCAACTTTTTGAAAATATTTTAGTGAAAGCATATTTCATTACATATAGCCAGCGATTTTACCATTATAGATTCATAGTTTCATATGTGTATACTAGGGTAATGAGGGTCTATATCACAACATAGAAATAACATAAGTTTGAACGTTGTAATATCGAACCCTAAACTCTGAAACCCAAGAATAACAAAAACACAGAACAGCAATTTTTTTTCCCAGGGAAAAAAATCACTGTTCCGTCACTAAAAAAAAAAAAACCTTAAACAAACTAACCCCCCCCCCCACTTAAATATACCAACTCCGAGATTGCATCACAGTGGAGGAAATAGCAAAGCCCTGAAAACGGAACAACGATTTTTTTCCCTGGGAAAAAAATCGATGTGCGGTGGCTTCGCTGTTTTTGGATTTCGAACTTTAAGGTTTGATATTACAACGTTCAAACTTATAGAAGTTTGACATTGTAATACAGACCCAGCTAAGGATCTCTGGGGCCTTTATAAGCCTAGCCGTGCAACCACATTGCGTACCTAGGTATCTTGGGCATTTATATTAGGAAGGGGTGTTAGTTAGGATTTTGTTAAAGTTTGTAAGGAAGTGATATGTTAGAGCACACATTATTTACTGTCTGCCTCTGTCCATCAGAGACATGGGAGCCATTAATGCATTTTGCTTAATAATATACCTCAGATAGCACAGCTTTGACATTATTAGTCAAAGCTTCTTAAAGTGTAAAAGAGCTTTAATTCTAGAACACAGTATAACAATAATTTCTGCAAGATGAGAAATACCTTCAAATGATTTATGAGTTTGTTATTTAAAACATATGAGTGTGTGTGTGTGTGTGTGTGTGTGTGTGTGTGTGTGTGTGTGTGTGTGTGTGTGTGTGTGTAATATGAGTGTATGAAAATAATATTTTTCAAGTAGAGAAAGAAATTGCGGCAAATTATGAGCTTGCTCTAAAAATGCAGGTGGTTCATTTACCAGGAGCTTACCTGTAGCCAACATTCACAGTGTTAGCTTATATCTTTATGACATTACATGATATAATGATATTGTACTATTAATACACTGTAATACCTATATTTCCTTAGATTATTGCTTATTGATAGGATAAAAATAAAATAGATTAGAATACTTTTAGTATCTATAAATCTGCAGGAGTTTTATGATATGGGACCCCATAAACCCTTTTCTGCTAGATCTAAACCACTTCAAAACTGCTTTCTGTTCTATGAACACTTGATCCAAAACTCTTTATTTATTGTCATCATCATACTCTTCATCAACCCCCATTTTTACCACTTTCTAAATGGAGTCAGGGTATCATGCCATCTCTCCCTATCTCTCACTTCAATGCCACTCTCCTGCCTTCTTCAGCGGTCATGCCTGACTGTTACAGCTTTTCTCTCACACAATTCATCCATCTCTTTATTTATACTTCAACATAAACAGAACTTCAAAGTAAGACAAGTGTAACACCTTCGCTGCCTTCAAGCTAAATCTTAGAGGCTGACGATATAATGGTTAAGGTGTTTGACTCACAGACACAAGTTACAGGGCTTGATTTTCACCTTGAGGAAGGAAATTGATTGGCCTAGAATGGCCTATTTTAAAAGCTAGCCTAGTAATTAGTTATGAACTTATGAAATCGTGACTTTAAGGAAAAAGGAAAATGAAAATTATGGGTCATCTACAGACCCTGGAAACTACAGACACATAAGTCTCACTAGTTTCATATGCAAAACCATGGAAAGAATTAGCATGGAAATGATTAGTAATGACATAGGAAACCGCCACCAGACACTGGACCCAACCCAATTTGGTTTCATCAAGGACAGGTCATGCCTACTCAACACAGTGGACTTCTTTGGGAAGGTCACCAAAGCAATGGATTAGGGAAGAATGTTTCAAGCTACCTACTTTGACCTGGCCAAGGCATTTGACACAATCCCCCACTCGGGTATTGTTAAGAAACTTAAGAGGTTAAATATAAACCCTTATGTCAACCAGTGGGTACCCAGCTGGCTCACAGACAGGAATCAGAAGTTAGAATTGGGGAGTCCATTTCTACAAAGAGGCCAGTCACAATGGAGTCTCTCAGGGATCTGTCCTGGGACCTTTCCTTTTTGGAATTTACTTCTCTGAAGTCAAGGCCAGTGTCAATGGCCTATGGCTGACTAAATTTGCAGATGATTACAAATTAGGAGCTGCCACTGAGTCACCAACTGACACAAATTTTCGCCAGGAAGGGCTGACACCGGCAAACAACTGGGGCCAGAACCATGGACTAAAACTAAATGCCAAGAAATGCATAATAGTATCCTTTGGAAATTCTTCCACCCCTGCTAACTATCATATTGACAGCCCCCCCCCCCCCCAACAGATGACCCAGTAGTCAAGGACTTGGAAACACACATAGGCAGTAATCCAACCTTTGACTGTCACATGTCTACAGTAGTGAAGAAATCAATATATGTTGCCCAACTTATAAACAAAGGTATGGCATGTAGATCCAAGGAATTCATTGTTCCCCTGTATTCAGCATTCAGCATTCATTAGACTTATCATTGAGTACAATACCCCTCCTTGGTATGTGCCTCACCTGGCAAATCCAACAACTGGAACACCCATGGAGGATCCTCACTAAAAGAATACAGGGTGTAAGTAACATGTCCAACGCATATTGCCTCAAAGCTTTATCCCTGTATTCTGTCTTCCACAGGCTGTTGAGGGAGATCTAGGCCTGGCATACCAGGAATTGTCAGGCCCCACTCTGATGGACCTCCTGCATATCTGCAAAACAAACATCACTAGAATTACCCATTCTAAAGACTTAAACCTTGCCTGTGATATAAATAGGACATGCTGGAGAGACATGGATTTATCCCAGGGACTACCCCTTCTCTGGAATAGGCTTTCTATCCATGTGAAGCAGAGTTCCTCCCTAATGCAATTCAAGTGTAACTTGGACAATTGAAGGGGGACATGAAATTCATCTCTGGCTTGGGATCTATGTCTACAATGGATAAAGACAGCCTGCAAATGTTTCACCTCCCAAGCCCCTGGTTACACTTATTAAGGGTACCAGAACTTGTCAGAGATTTGGGATGCATGGCTAGGCTTACTAAGGCCCTTGTGGTTGTTAGCCTAGTAAATACCTACGAACCTATAAACTTATGAAATACATTTATGTTACCTCCCATTTACTATGAAGAAGGGAGCTACGCTTACAAGTGATACTTCATAGGGAACATGGTGTGCCTATAAATGGCTGTTCAAATTGTCTGCCTATGAATCTGAAAACAGTCATAACAAGGTGTCTGTTTTCTTTTTTCTTTTTTTTTTTTTTTTTGCATGTCAGCAAAAATATGTTAACCCCCTTCTCCATTTCCCTCAACAAAATTCTGCTTTCTCTAAATAATTAAATTGAAGTCTGTGATTACCTCTATTTAAATGGTAATTACCAAGCTAAGCAAAATTTTTAGAAGGGATCTCCTTGAATGAATTATCCTAATCCTTAGCTGTACAGTTAAATGCATCACCTGAACATCTATGAATCTACATGACTCACCTACATTTTTTGTCAAAGTACTTCAACAGGTGCATAATCTTTGTTATTTCCTTATCCTTGCACTCTCCCACAAGAAGATTCTGCACAGAATGTCAGGAATCATTATTATGACTCAATGAAAAAGTTACTCATCCACACAGCTTGTTTCCCATCTTTCCTGTAACTAGTCTAGTCCAGATACAGTTTTGCTGTATCCAGGACTGCTTGTAAGTTTCTGAGCCTGCCAAGCCTTTCTGTGTTGGAGGGAAGCCTTCTAGCTTATCAGTGGGAGTGGCAAGCACTAGGTAGCCTATCTACTGCAAGAGTGGTTTCTGGCACCGAAATTGTAGTTTATTGACCGATTGGGCAGTTTTTCCATCTCTTTCAACCTTCTGGTTTAAAAGCCCACATTTGCACTTGTTTCCCACCTTTCCTGTAACTAGTTTAGTCCAGATGCAGATTTGCTGTATCCTGGACTGCTTATAAGCTTCTGAGCCCCCCAAGCCTTTCTGTGTTGGAGGAAAGCATTCTAGCTTATCAGTGGGAGTGGTAAGCACTAGGTAGCCTATCTACCACAGGACCCAGGTACAGATTCTTCGTTTTAGCACTTGAATTTGCTTATTCGTGCTCAGCACTAGTTCAGAACTTGTTGTTAGCACTAAATAAGCTGCAAATTACTACAGCACTTTACCTTCCTCTTTACCCAGAAGAAAATAATTGTTGTACTTAATTTCCTCACTTGCTTATAGAAAAACAGCTCTTATACTCACTTTACTCACTTGTCTAGAGGAAAGTAGTTTTTTATTCAGGCATGTCCAAAGGTCAGCTCCCAGTGTTCTCTCCTGTCTGTCTGATGAATCTGGACATCTTGGGGCAATGTAGCAATTGCCTCATGTACACAGACAACCCTCTCCACCTACCACCCAACACCACAACCTGTGAGAGATGCACTTATCTAGCCAAACTGGAGGTAAAGCTCTCTCCAACCAAGACTGAACTTGACAGTCACTCATCACGTAGTCCCACTAAATCTACACCACCAAAATCCACACATAGAAACACAAAAACATTGACAGAGGCTCTCAATAATAATCTGCTCAAGCAACAGAGACCTTCAAAGCAGAAATGCAAGCAACCTCCACCCCCAAACACAACCCAAATGACACATAGCTCACAGACTCAGTGTGCCAATAAACCACAGCCCATAAGGAAAAACAATGTACACAACACACTAGTCATAGGTGACGCTATAGTCAGGCACACTGATGTTCCATTCACCAGACTAAACAAGGAGGGGGTTACTGTCAGCTACCTGTTGGGTGCCAGTATCTGCCACATAATCCACACACTGAGGTCACTTCACAACCAGTACAAATATGACTCTGTCATTGTCCATGTTGGTGTGAACGACCTGAGATGTACCTCCCTGGACTACATGAAAAGAGACATGGAAGAGCTCTCCGATTTTGTAGCCCAGGAAGGTATGACCCTAGAACTGAGTAGCTTCCTGCCATCACCCAGAATGATACCACAGTACAAGGACAAAATTATTCACTTCAACAATTGGCTAAGCTTCTGGTGTCATTCTAAGGGGATCCAGTATCTGTCTGCCTGGGGCGACATGGTCGACAGACCACAATACTTTGGCAGAGATGGCCTGCACCTGTCACCCTTGGGATTCCAGATACTGGCTAAGGGTCTTGCCCCCCCTATAGTGCCTTTTTTAGGCAAGGTTCAAATGACAAATTCACCACTGTAACAGGAACAGGCTAGCAAAAACTGAGGGTAATGCTACTCAATGCTAAAAGTCTAAATCTCAAAATGCACTCACTCGAGGCACTCTTTAAAATGGAGAATATCTATATCTGTGCAGTGAATGAGACCTGGTCCAAAGCTCTAAAGAGCAGCCCTGCATTACCAGGCTATAACTCATACCACACATTTTGGCCATCTAACCTGGACCAGAACACCAAAGGCGGAGGTGTGTCCATATTCATTAAGGATATCCACACCACCAGGTTAGTTGCGCAGCATAATGCATCCGAGGTTATCCAAATGCAACTAACTCTTGGCAAAACTGCAATTCAAATTGTAGCTTGCTACAGATGTCCCACCATGCCCCAGGATTCCCACTCCTCTTTTTTTGATATACTGGAAAATATTAGGGTTCATCCAAACACCCTAATAATGTGCGATTTCAACTACCCCACCATTAACTGGGAAAACTACTCATGTACCATCTCCTTCACTCAGCACCTTCTGGAATTCATAAATTCCAATGCCCTGGATCAACTTATCCACACCCCCACTAGGGGCAACAATATCCTAGACCTAGTCGTTACCAACATGAGTGACTGGTGTTCCACACCTGAAGTCAACTCCTCGTCGGTCAGATCTGACCATAAGCTAATCACTCTAGATAACTGCATCCTGCCCCCACCCACCATTAAGGAAAACACAGTAAAAAAATTTCTCCAAAGCCAACTTCATACTTTTTAAGACAGAAGTGGTGAACTTCATGACACCCATGCAGATGGACAATACAGTTATGACTGCTGAATCCTACACAAATGCACTATATAAGCACTTACACGAGTGCATGCATCGTGCTATCACAAACAGAACCAAGACGCTATCCTCCAAAAAAAAAAGCCAATCTGGTGGTCCCCTGCCATAAACAAACTCAACAACAGAAGGAAGAAACTGTTGCAAAAAAGAGTAAAATCCCATGAGTGGAGGAGCTCCCTGGTCAGCCTCAGTAAGAGATACCTTATAAGATCCTCCAAAGCTATGAAAACAAAATCACCACTGATTCTAAGGGCAACTGCAAAGCATTCTATAGCTATGTCAAGAATCTCAATGTCAGCACCCAGATCTGCTCTGAGTTATAGCACAACGGCACGAAAATTACAAAACCAAGTGATATTGCCAATATCCTGGCAGATAGGTTCAGTGCTAACTTTATCCCCTCTCACCCCCTAAAGGGCCCATATATATACAGGAAGAATGCAGAGTCCCTGTAATCACATCTATGCAGGTAAAAGCTGCACTCTCTAAAACCAAAAACACAGCATCCATGGGACTGGGCAACATCCCAGACAGCGTTTTACATGAACTTAAGAACGAACTGGCTCACCACCTAAACATCATGTTCAATCATATTGTGCCCTCTGAATGGTGCACAGCAACAGTTATCCCACTCCACAAACGGGGAGCCACCACTGATCCAGGGAACTATCGCCCTATTAGCATGACGAGCCTGGTCTGCAAGGCCATGGAACATATCATCATGGAACTCATAAACAAAGACTTTGGTAACCTCCAAACTCTGGACCCCACTCAGTTTGGGTTTGTGAAAGGCAGATCATGCCTTCTGAACCTGATCTACTTCTTTGAGGCAGTCACCAAAGCAGTAGATGAGGGCAAGGTGGCTCACACAGCCTATCTTAATCTCGCCATGGCTTTCAGCACCATCCCCCATTCTGGAATCATAACTAAACTCACTAAACTATAAATCCCTACATCACAAGATGGGTTGCCAACTGGCTAACTGACAGAACCCACACTGTAAAAGTTGCAGACTCCAAATCTGACTTCAAACCAGTGACAAAAGGAGTACCACAGGGTTCAGTCCCGGGACCTCTCCTGTTTGGTATCTACTTTTCTGAAGTACAGGCCAACACAAAAGGCCTCTGGCTAACAAAGTTTGCAGATGACTGCAAACTAGGAGCCATAGCTGAGTCCCTAAATGATGTGGACATCCTACAGAAGGGCCTCACTGAGACAGATGCCTGGTGTCAGAGGCATCAAGCTCAATGCCAAAAAGTGTATTGTCATCCCCTTTGGTAAAAACTTTGTACCCATGAACTACCACATAAACGGCAGTCTACTTAATGTCGAATGTGTGATGAGACCTTGGGACCCAGGTGGACAGTAGTCTCTCCTTTGATAATCACATTGCCACAGTAATCAGGAAATCCTTCTATGTGGCACACCTCAGCACAAAAAGATTCTCATCCAGGAAAATAGAGGTCATTGTTCCGCTCTACTCAGCACTCATTAGACCCATTATAGTGTACAACGCCGCTTTTGGAATGTACCTCACAAGATATCTGCAGCAGCTTGAAAGGCCACAGATGTACCTCACAAAGAGGATTACTGGCCTCAAACAGATGCCCTACACTGACCGTCTCAAAAAACTCCAGCTTTACTCTGTAGCATATCGCATACTCCGAGGAGATCTCTGCCTAACATATGTTAAACCCAGAGCTGTTGGACATTCTGCACCTAAAGAAATCCCAATCCCTCTGAGCTACATGCTCTAGGGACCTAAACCATGTCACCACAATAAACAGGACATGCTGAAGGGATAGATTCCTGTCCCAGAGACTTCCTACACTCAGGAACAAGCTACCCATTTATGTCAAGCAAAGTTCCTCATTAGCACTCTTCAAGAAAAATCTTGATGAGTGGATGGGAAATAGGAAATACAACCCGGGGATCACTTCTGTGGCTCTGCTCGACAGGGGCACAGGAAATTAACTTTCTTGGGTGGCATAAGCCAGAGAACCATGTTGGCTAGGCTTACATGGGCTGATAGCCTAGTACCTACCTATGAACCTATGAACCAGAATGAAAATCTGTTTGTAATTTAAAGTGCTGCTTTTTCTTAGACATGCTTAATAGTATTGCACTGCCACTTCTATTACATAATTATTTTAGAAAACAATCCAGTTTTGCATAGAATAAAACTTGCTGTTTTCCTACACTGGGTGAATGCCCATCATATATAAGTCCTCATAAGTTATTCAAACATACACACACAGCAGCATGTATGTAGAATTGCTGAGATTCCAGGAGTGACTGTTAAGCGGAATATTCATTTAGGGCTACAGTCTCAGATTAAACATCACATTACAAAACAGATAAAGCAACCCACTCACCGGAAAAAACACACCTGGCTGAAAAGTGACTTTTTATTATATGCTATAAATGACACTGTTTTTGATTTGTAATGCATTCTACCATACCACAAACGTAGGAGGCTGAGTCTCCTGAATCTTCTCACGTTATATAAACAACAGTGAGGTTACTACACTTCATTTTTGTAACATTAAAGCAGTCCCACAGTACCAAAACACATGGATGTGCAGATATACATGAAAATTATTTTGTATCAGTTTTCAAATCAGAAATACAGTTTTGTTTTACAATTTCCTTGACTTAGTGAATGAGGCCTATTGTCAAAAATGTGATTAGTTCATTCAATCATTAATTCATTCATTCATTCACTCATCAATTCGCTCATTTTCCGATAACCCACTTACTCCAGTTCAGGATCATGATGGGGAGGGCAAGCCTATCCTGTGCTCAGATGAACAAGTCAGTAAAACTTATACTGAAAGGGACACTACCCCGTTATGGGCCACACACACACACACACACACCAACACAGTTACACATGGTACATGCAACACACATACTCAGTCATGCATGATATCTACATATATGGGCAATTTGGTGAATCACCAGTTTACCATAGGCATATCATTAAGATGTGATGGGACACTGGAGTACTGGAAGAAAACCCACAAAGGCACACAGCTAATATGCAGACTTCAAACAGATACCAACAGAGTCAACAAATGGACTAGAAAGCCAAGCTCTGTAAGGCAACTGTTCTGAGTGATCCAACCATGTCCATCCAAGGTTGTTGAGGTTACCAAAAATATTGTCACTGAGTAACACTAAGATCTCCAAATGTTTTATTTTCAGATCAACACTTGTAAACTAATACTGATGCTTATAAGCTTAGTGTGCATTCTTAGGTGCTGTAGGTAAAAAAAAAGTAATATCTCTTGTTTTGATATGAAACTCTGGTCCCACTATTTGTCTCAGGCAAAGAACTCTAGAACACCTCATTCTAATTCATTTTTTTCTTTTATTTATGTATTGATTAATTAATTAATTCACTTATTCCT
>NC_056727.1:26909154-26964154 GCF_019279795.1 Protopterus annectens | reverse complement strand
ACATTCTAGTCAGTTGTATCTTTCAAGAAAGTGTTAAAAATCCAACAGTGTGTACTTTTAGACTATATTTCTTATAGATAACAGTAATGTCATCATGTTACATAATTTAAAATTGTTTGATGTGAGCATTTCTACTGCATTACCACTCTTGTTTTACCCATACTCCTGTAACATGGGTCATTGATGAAAGGGACTTCAAAAAAGTCTGCTTACGGTTTAACAAAATGTAACTAAATAAATAAATAACTCATCTATTTCCTTGTATATACACCTTGCTTCATATTATTTTCTCTTGAATGCACTGTACCTCTTTTGACTACATTTTTATGCACAGTATTGTTGAATTCACATATAGCTTCCTGTATATTTTGTACAGTATTTGAAATGTTTGTCACCCACTTTGCATATCTTTATATTTTATACACATTAATACTTACTTTTGGTCTGTGCTATGATGGAATACACTTCTTGTACCAGTTTACTTCCCCAGTTAATAAATGTAAACTATATACGTTACATTACAGCATAAATTCAGTAATCAGATAGCTGTACATCTACACAATTTCATTTGCAAATATAAAGAGGTATGCATTCTACATAAGTCTTTGGTTACAAAAGCTTGTATATATGTTTATGTATATATATATATATATATATATATATATATATATATATATATATATATAAAATATGTATATATAAATATATGTGTGTGTGTGTGTGTGTGTCTGTCTGTATTTATATATTCTGCAAATGGAGGGGGCAAGAACAAGCTCCCATGTGCTTAATGGTTTGTAACAATAGTGCAATAATCCCGGAAATGGGCTATCAGTGGAAGGAACTGGAGTAAGAAACTCTCGGGAGATTTTATTTGGCTATAAGTGATAATTTTACTGTGAACTGCTTTGCATGGGGTCAAAACAGGTTCATAAATATCTGAAACCAAAAAAATTAACAGAAACTTAGTCAAGAAATCATTGTTTATTACACACAATGAGAGAATGTGTATACAGATAATGCTGTTTACGTTGCATCTAATTCTGTGGAATTGCATCCTGCAGTCTAATGCTTAAGCCAATGATAATGAAAAAGAAAAGAGCATCTCTTGTAAGGTGGGCCGTTAACCGATGTCTGTAAACCGCAATCCGTGTTTTATTTATTTAAAAGAGCATCTCTCGTAAGGTGGGCCATTAACCGATGTCAGTAAACCGCAATCCGTGTTTTATTTATTTATTTAAAAGAGCATCTCTCGTAAGGTGGGCCGTTAACTGATGTCTGTAAACCGCAATCCATGTTTTATTTATTTATTTAAAAGAGCATCTCTCGTAAGGTGGGCCGTTAACAGATGTCTGTAAACCGCAATCCATGTTTTATTTATTTATTTAAAAAAGCATCTCTCGTAAGGTGGGCCATTAACAGATGTCTGTAAACTGCAATCCATGTTTTATTTATTTATTTAAAAGAGCATCTCTCGTAAGGTGGGCCGTTAACCGATGTCTGTAAACCGCAATCCGTGTTTTATTTATTTATTTAAAAGAGCATCTCTCGTAAGGTGGGCCGTTAACCGATGTCTGTAAACCGCAATCCGTGTTTTATTTATTTATTTAAAAGAGCATCTCTCGTAAGGTGGGCCGTTAACTGATGTCTGTAAACCGCAATCCATGTTTTATTTATTTACTTAAAAGAGCATCTCTCGTAAGGTGGGCCGTTAACAGATGTCTGTAAACCGCAATCCATGTTTTATTTATTTATTTAAAAGAGCATCTCTCGTAAGGTGGGCCATTAACAGATGTCTGTAAACTGCAATCCATGTTTTATTTATTTATTTAAAAGAGCATCTCTCGTAAGGTGGGCCATTAACAAATGTCTATAAACCGCAATCCATGTTTTATTTATTTATTTATTTATTTATGTGACCTTTCTTGGGTGGCCACGGTGGTGCAGTGGTTAGCATTGTCACCTCACAGCAAGAGGTTGTCCGGTTCAATCATCGGCTGGGATGCTTTCTGTGTGGAGTCTGCATGTCCTTCATGTGGTCATGTGGGTTTCCTCCAGGTTCTCCGGTTTCCTCCCACATCCCAAAGACATGCTGCAGGTGGATTGGACACTCTAAATTGGCCCTAGGTGTTAGTGTGTGTGTGTGCCTTCTGTGGAAGGTTGGGCGCCGGGCTGGCAACTCGACACTGTAAAACTCCACTGCCAATCATGAGCAGACAGGTGATCCGCTGTGGCGACCCCTAAACTGGGAAAAGCCAAAAGAAGAAGATTTATGTGACCTTTCTTGACCGGGAAGGTCAGACTCGGTCGGAAACCTATTTTCAGAAGAGGCCTGGGGATAAAGGCTCCACATGCATAACAATGAAAATACAAAAAGGAGTAGAAAATAGAATAAACATTATACAAAGATTAAAAATAATTATGCTACAGTAAAAACATTTTACAAATTAGATATGCACTAATAGTTACAGTTCAAAGGAAATGCAGTTTACATATTTTGAGTGGAGTTTTAAAGGCATAATGCCAGCTGAAAATTCTCTCAGCAGTATATATTTCAATCAACGAGTACTAGACTTAAGGTTCATGGAAGTTATATGTATCGCTCTTGTGGTTACAATTTAGTAGAAAGGCTGAACAGGGTGCAAATAAAATTAAGTGTGTATCTTAAAAAGGGAGTCTGCTGGGGGGTTTAGGTAGACTGTAGGTAGATCTTAGGAAGGAGAGAGGTAGAGGTTTGGGTAAGTGCATTTGTAAGATTAGTGGCAAGAAGGGGGGGCTAAGATCTTCTAGGGATTGCTATGCTGATGTGGAAGAGGGGCAGATGTAAGTGTTACGCAGATGTTTTTAAGTGTAAGTTTGAATTTCTTGTGATTAGGAATTGTTCTGAGGCTGTTTGGTGGGGCATTCCAGAGTTTTGCTACAGTCTAGCAATATAGATATTGACCAGCTTTTTTGACTAGTCTCTGAACAGTTAGTAGCTGTTTGTCTTCAGAAGGAAGATTTCTGCTGGGAGTGTAGATTTGGAGGAGTGCATTGAATGCTTACTTGTGCTTCTTAAAATGTTAAAAGTTGGCAGCAGTGCCCAGGATCAAGACTGATCTTGTGCAGAAATAGAGTTGACAGTGAGTTTTCCCTCCGCCTAGGTGGTTGCTTAGTCTAGATGATATTAGAAATATGTCAGTAGAACTTAGAATGGCCACTTATGGTATATTCCTAGAGCTCAGGGTTGTTTAGAATAGGTGATGTGCCTGAAAGAATGTTTTGCGCTAATACATGCCACTATTTGGGAGAAAAATCTTATGTAGGTTCTGTGACTTACAACATTCACCATAAAACCTTACAAACAATATGTAATTCCACATCATAAGCCAGAATTAAAAGTGGAGTGCAGGCTACTACAAAAAGTCATAAGCATGTGGAAAATATGAGGATGCCTTGCAAGGAGGAAGTAATAAGGGTCCATGGTGCAACTCGAAAATGGGAGGGAGTACACATCAGTGTGTGAAACAATCAAAAGTATTCACTTACTAGCAGCATGATAGCCTGCTAAAATATTTTTATATCTGTTTGAAATGTGCAATTATTTAATGTAGAAGTTTGCAGCCATACTTGCCATCTAAATGATAGTGTAGGCACATCTAAACTCTCATTTATATGTTTGCTTCGTTACTTACTAGGTATCACAAATTATGCATGATTAGATGTTTTCATATGTGACGTCTGATCATCAGTGAAGGTAAACGACTGGGTCAGTACTTCATGACTTGTTTTACTAACTTGCTAAACTTTAAAATCCTCTTAAAAAATCAAGCACTCTGTTAACACTTAAAACATAATTAAATAAAAATTCTGAATTTTGTTTTCATATTTTGTTTAGAATGTATAATCCTGGGGATTCAAAAACAAAGGCATCACTGGCAGTAAGAGCTACAATAAATGGAGGCTTTACATGATGTGAAATTTTATAATTCAGAGAATATGCTAGCCACAATGAAGAAAGACCTCATTATCAGCTAATTTGTATGTCTATGAATCACCCTTAATCACTGCAAGTGCAAATCAGCACTTCCCTGTGGTAGTAAAATCTGATGGCCCCCATGCATTGCCTTGGCACATTCAGTACCCATTCACTCTCCTACACACATTCACAGATTCAGACATACACACTCACATATAGTGACATACAACTGAACTGTCCATGAGTTCAGACAACTTCCCTGATGTCTTTGGCCCTTCCCTTATAAATCACATATCCTCATAATCATTCTGCAATGACAGGTGTTAGATATTCATTCATCTCTGTCTCCATTCAGTGCATAGAGATACTAGAATTGGTGCTGTATTAATTTCTTGAGTTCCAGCACTATTTTAAATATTGTTCCTGGTGTGATCTCATGTTCTGCCAGGCTTTGAACTAAAGCCTCTGCCCACACAGCCACACTCTTGCTTTTGCCTGTTATAGATACCATTTCCCTCATAACTCATGTATTGTTGCTCTCATTAAATCATGCCAGGCAGTAGAGTTCATACTTATTATTATTATTATTAGAATTATTATTATTGTTATGTATAATAACCATAGCTGCACTGAATGATTAATGTTGCTGCTTTCTGTATCACTTATGCAAGGTTTGAAGCCTTTCACTTTACTCATTTTTCACAGTGTCACTAGGTCTAGTAATGGCACAGTGGACTAATATCCAGTCTGAGATGTGGACAGTCACCCAGTTTTAATCTTTTTCAGTGTGTGTGTGTGTGTGTGTGGGGGGGGGGGGTAATCTGGTGCTGCCCCATCACACATCATCTTTCTTTTTTTTTCTAAGTGCCTTTAAGGCACAACATTTAGAGTATCCTTCATGTTTAGTGCCCCCCCCAATATTACAAGATTTCCACATTAGTCTAGGAGAGAGTGGCAATGTGACAGATCCCCCCAACTCACACATTCGCGTGCACACACACACACACACACACACACACACACACCTCTACCCTTCTTCTCCCATAACTAACCATCCTACAGCAATCTTCAAAGCAGGCTCATATTACATGAACTCATACACTTAAACGCACAGGCCCACACTATCATACATGGACACACTCCCCCCAACACTACCTCATCACTAAAGTCCCTGTTACGTGCCACCATTGCAATGGGTGAACCTGGTCTATTGGCTATGTTCATTAACAAGAGTATCTATAAGGCGGCATGTTAATTTATGTAGCCGAGCGATTCTTAACACAGGCATTTGCAAGGGAGACCGTATACCTTATTAAAGAATGGGCGACCTGTAGATCAGCACCTGAGTGGAGAATGAAAGTTCTCCAGCAGACTGTTAATCTACAGGTAATGCCTGCTGAAAAATGAGTCTGCCACTTCATGGCACCATATCAAGCTGCAGTGAAGCTCAGACTGAAAGCATCCTAATGGTTACCATTGTTTTACACTCACTAAGCAGTGGTTTTACTATTTAGTGAGTGTAAAATGTATATAAAAAAGTGTGTGTATTTATGATTTTGTGTGTGTGTGTGTGTGTGTGTGTGTGTGTGTGTGTGTGTGTGTGTGTGTGTGCGCATGTTTGTGTGTGTGTGCTGGTGTGTGTAGGCGTGTGCATGCATGCACGTGTGTGTATCTTTCTGTGTGTATATGTGTGTGTGTGTGTGTGTGTGTGTGTGTGTGTGTGTGTGTGTGTGTGTGTGTGTGTGTGTGTGTGTGTGAGACAGGAAGAGGGTTAAAGTGATTGAGCACTGGCAGTAATGATTGTAATGAGGCTTGTGTACAACTTGACCTCTTAGTTTAAGATATCTGGATAAAGCCTGAAATAAAGCAGGAACAAAGGCTCAAAAACAGTGACAGATTTTAAATATTGTTCTTATAAAATGACAAAGTAGTTGAAATAACGGCATTTAAGTTAGCATGAATTTTCTGAAGGAAATAAAGTCTGAAAGTCAAATCTATATCATTATTTAGTGACTTTAATCCCAATGACTATCAGCAAACCCAACATTTTATGAGTAAGGGACCACAAGATAAATCTCTGGATATTATGTTTAAATGTTATATTTTGGATGTAAAATGCTTCCTCCAACACCATTTACATATACTATAGCAACTTTGGAACATAACTTGGAGAAACTATTTTCCATCAAAATTTTATAAAAAATATAGTAATAATAAAAAAAATAAGTAAGTAAAAAAAACAACAATTTTACAGACAGGCCATTCTCTAAGTGCAATAATGCCCTCCAGGGTGTGTGTTATTTTGGAAATATTGCCCTTCCAGAGGTTTAGAGGCCCTCTGCCTACTACGTTGGGCAACAGAGCAGCTCTGAGCGGGTGTTATTTCAACAATAACACACTCTGTTGGGCATTATTGCTTGCTTAACCTATGCCTCTCCCCTGGAATGCCTCATTAGCATTTAGTGCAGGTGCAGAGACAGTCAGCTGCAGTGCTGCCCATCTGCCCTAAAGAACCACGGTACGGCTGTCCCTGATTCGGAAATGGTAAGCGTCTATACAACCTTGGGGTAACCTTTCTGAATCACTTCTTTTATTGTGTTTTTTATATGAAGCAGTCATGGAAAGGAAGGGAAAAATGTTTATTCCGCTGTTTATTTTAGATAACTTGTTTTTCAATAATGTTTTTGTAGTATTAAAAAGGATAGGTGGTTGAATTAATGATTAGTGTGTTCATTTTACAACATGCATTATCAGTAATGAAGAAACAAAGAAACATAGAGTCAGACTTGTAGCTACTGAGTACTATTTCCCTTGATTAAGAGAAATAAAAAGAGTGTATACTATGTACAAATACAGTGCATACCATACAAATGATAATTGTTATAAATGAATGTAAGCCTTTGTTATTAATAATTATAAGACAACATGACAATGACTAGTTATTTAGTTTTGTAAAGAAGTACTGTCTGAAGCTGTCATATTGATTAATGATTTCTTGAAATCAAAAAAGAACATTAATTAAAAATGACACTCTCTCTCCCTTATAACAAATGGAAGAATTCTCACAATCCTATTGATCAAGAAAAAGTCATACTCCCCAGTGTTGCTGGATGTGAAGTATCTTGCCTGCTAACATAGACAGAAAGAAATTATCTTTTTTATACGCTTAGGAGGCCCCTTGGGGAAATATTGCATTCTGGGGTAGGCAGAATGAGCTAAAAGACATTGTGCTTTTTGTTCTTAATATTAATATGAAATTGATTCCAGACCAAAATAAAAAGGTAAAAAGCAACAATATAACGTCCCCTGTGGTGTGCTTAGACTTGCATATACTTTGTAGTAGCAGTCATTAAGCACTAATGAATTTTGCTGCTGAATGCATAATCTAGGTTCATCTTAAAATGTTGTTGTGATTAATACGTAACATATAGATGTCTTTATGCCACAATCTATGTATGTGAAAATCCTTCCATTAAAACTCCAGATTAACACTTTGCATACTATTCACAATATTACATTAAACCTAAGTGAAGTCAGAATGTTAAATATGCAAATAAATTGTTTATCTCGCATTATTGTCATTAGCTTTGTTCTCATATTTTTCCCTTTGCACTCAGAAAATCGCTTTTTGTTTTTAAACTGTTGGTCAGTAATCTATCTTTATAAAATAACTAAATCTCATTTTACATAAGTACGGAGGCATTAATTCACACTTATTTTGCCAAAACAAATCTGAATGATTTGAATGACAGAAATGCTTTATTTACAGAACGAAAGCCTGTGTTAAGTAGTGAACGGTTTCCTTCTCACTTCTAATTAGTGAGCAATGCAGTGTAATTGACACTTAATGATTCTTAACCTGTATCACTACATCTTCTCAGAGTGAAGGTAGTTTTATTGATTTTTTCTGTCTATAGTATTGATTAACAATAAGAATGTGCTAGTACTCGGAATGAATCTGTTCTGCACATCTGAGGACTTGCATGTAATCAGGAATGAAGGCTTCACTTTTACTTTAGACAGGCTAACCAATACTGACAGACACTTAGCACTAAAAAGTTGTTGCTTAACTTCCTGAAGTGAAAAATGGATTCTGTTATTGGTTCGCACTAGGCTAACTGCCTTTGTGGGCCATTCTAAGCTAGCCAATTACCCCATGGGAAAAATCAAACCCTGCACCTTTGGTTTATAAAGCAAACACCTTAACCATTATGTCAACCTCTCACTACTTTCATAGTGTCTTGCTTGCTGCTGCTGTTATATTCTGATTTGAAAAAAGCAAGGTCTCTGCCTCATGTAAAACACCTTTTTGAGTTTTCATTCTTTTTGTCTGTTCTGAAGTTTGATTGTGAATTTATTTTTAAAATAGAAAAAAAAATATCTGGCTTGTGATGTTGCTAATCTTGCAGTGTCCATTGAAAGTGAAGCAAGGAAATAATTTATGTGGAATATAATTAAAGGAAGCATTTGTCACTTCCTTTCACCTTGCATATTTTAAAAAAGATGAGGGAACATCTGTTTGTGTTTATTTTACATGTGTCAACTCCCTGATTATGTTTTCCAAAAGATGCCATTCCAGGTTTCTTCCTGTAGAAGAATAATTAGATCTGATTTTTTGGGGGGGAGGGGGTTACATTTCTGACAATTTTTTTCACAATGAGCCTTAGGAGTTACTGAACTAAAACTTTAATCACATATTTGTTCCTTCAATGAGAGATGGGTGTATAAAGGTTCATTACATGTGCTGGAGACTCAAGAACCACTGCATGAACTCCAGGGACTCTCAAACACCCTGTAAATCAGTTAGGCTGCTGCACATGCTCAAATGGGAATATGAATTTGGGCAAGCAGCTGTGTGGAGGGAGCGTTACTCTCACAAAAACCTCTAATACGAATTGAGGAAAGCAGTTGAGGGGACGGAGTAGTTGGGATAGGACTGGGGAGCTGGAGTATGATTTTAGGGTTACAGAGTAGAAAGGGAGTTTTAGGTTTTGGGATCGACTTTGGAATTAAGGTTTTGGGAATACAGTGGAGGTGTACGTTTAGGAAGGGGATTGGTATATATATATTTGTGTATACATATATATATATATATATATATATATATATATATATATAGAGAGAGAGAGAGAGATACATTAATGTACACACACACACACACACACACACACACACACACACACACACACACACACACACACACACATGCACATGCACACATACACACACACATTTATTGCTGTGGGTTTTTTTACTTGTAGTCCTTAAAGGCCCTTACCTTGCTATGATTCATTCACTATGCTGAGTACATTATGCTGGCAGGGACATCATTTGGTCACTATGCCAATAGAGGAAGGGGCTGGAAAAAAAAAAAAAAAAAAAAAAAAAAATATATATATATATATATATATATATATATATATATTCACAACTATTGGATCGATGTTCTGATAACAGATCACACTACAGCGAGGATCGGGAAGTTTGACATCTCCGTTGCTTATTTTAAAGCTGTCTCGCTATGTTAAACCCATTTAACATAGCGAGACAGTGTTTTAAAAAAAAGAGTTATACTAATGGAAAAAAGTCCCGGCGACCGGACCTTTTTCCATTAGTATAACTCGATTTACAACGGGCACGCTGGCCAATCAGCGTGCATGTTTTGGGGGGATCATGGTATAATATGCACATAAAATACTCCAATTCCTCTGGCTGTTTACCTCGTATATTCAATTAATCTCATTACACATTGACTACATATGTTTAGATAGCTTAAATTCAGATGTCATTTTTGCAGTCTGCACTAAAGCATGTCACAATAATTGCATCAAAACTGAGATATAAAAAGTTAAACTCAAACAGAAGACATGTGGGCCTTAAAGATCACCGAGATAAGAGCAATTATTTTAAGTATTCAAACGTGAAAGCAGTCTAACTAGACATACAATGTGATAACTTTAATAATGATGCCATTATTGGACAGACAGAAGTAAGATGATTCTAACTAAACAGCACAGTGTTGGAAATTATCCATAATTATCAACCACAACTAGCTCTGTTTGAATGTGCTTGCATTATAAAGTGCATACATATATATTGATCAGAGCCTTGGATTCTACAATGACAAAGGCAGAACAACCAAATAAACAAAGTGCCAAAGCACTATAACCAACTGAAGTAGGATGCATAAGGGGAAGCAGAATCAGGGCTGCAACAGACAGGAAGTAGGATGCACAAGAGAAACAGAATCAGTGATGCAACAGACAGGAAGTAGGATGCATAAAAGAAACAGAATCAATGATGCAATGGATTTGAAGTAGGATGTGCAAGGGAAAACAGAATCATAGATGCAAAAACATTGCTACAGTTAAATATCTGTCATACTGCTGCTCATGAGCTGTCAACCAAATGTAGATATGGATGTTTTCTTTGGAAACACATGCTTGTTGCATTATTGTAAGTACCAAATAGTACTTTGCTTGCTATTGCATTGAATATCATATCAGTGATTCTTCAGTGTATAAGTGAGTTGTTTGTCCTTATTGCAGGTATGACAGCTCAGTATAGATGATGGAAGAGGAACTCAGAACCACTCTTTTTACACATGCATGAAAATATTCAGACCAGGATGCAGAAGTGCATAACACAGTGTTCAGTCCTGTTTGCAGCCAGCTGCAGAGTGCATTAAGCCCAAACAATACCAAGACCACTGTAGGGCTACAACAATAAGAAGGTCCCAGTTTGTAGGGCTACACCACTCTCACTAGCAAAGGCCATCTGCACATGCTGCACTTCTGGAGCATGGCCAGTGCTAATTAGCCATATGTAGTTCCCTGTTACTCTTTAGCAGGATTAGAGTACTGATGCCAAATGGATTAGAGAAGAGTTCTACTGCACTAGTTGGGGAGTGCAGTGAAAAAAATTTACACCCGCTCATTCCAAAGTCAGGGATGGCATAGGGCAACATAGCAGGTTAATACTGTATAGCTAGATCTGTGAATTGTGTGTGTATTTGTGAATGTGCATGTGTGTGCATGTGTTTGTGTGTGTGTGTATGTCTGTATGTGAGTACACGAGTGTCTGTATCTGTGTGTGTGTTTGTGTATACAGATGTGTATGTGTGTGTCTGTTTGTGTGGGTGCGTGTGTGTCTGTGCATGTGTATGTGTGTGACTGCAAGAGTATGTGTGTGAATGTGCATAAGTATCAGTGTAGGCATGTGCTCGTGTGTGCGTGTGTGTGCGTGTGTGTGTGTGTGTGTGCGTGTGTGTGTGTGTGTGTGTGTGTGTGTGTGTGTGTGTGTGTGTGTGTGTGTGTGTGTGTGCTGACGATTTGTTCCAGTGTATGTGTATTTAAGTGCCTAGTATGGGAAGACTCACATGCTTACCTGTAGCTGCACATTGCATGCTTACCTTTAGCTGCACATCGCATGCTTACCTGTAGCTGCACATTGCATGCTTACCTGTAGCTGCACATTGCATGCTTACCTGTAGCTGTACATTGCTCAATTTAGTGACATGATACTGAGCCTTTAAAAAGCTTTCACTGTATGCAGTTTTATAATGTCTCTAAATTGCATTATATCACTGTCACTTTACAGGACACTCTGACATTGCCCAAATGGTGCTGGCATCAATATTTTTTGATTCCTAGTCTTGAAATACCTTTGTTCATATACAATGTCTTTGAATTATGTAGTGATCATTTACTGCAGTGTTTCACAAAATGGACTGATCATACAACTGGAATTGAGAAAATTCAGCTCCGATAACAGGCAGGAGAGTATCTTATTCAGACTGTGCTATGGAAAAATCTTTCTCAAATGATCCTTTAGGGAAGTATATCCATCAGCCACAGGTGAGGATAGGGGGGGTGGGGGTCCTGGCTAAAGTGTGAGAAAGAAATGGAATGTCTTTGGTCATCAGTAGGAAACAATGCAGTGCATTTGACAGATTGAAAATTGAAGAGGGTACTGCTTGTGCTTCTGCAGCTGTGTCTAAAGGCTACTCAGATTCTGGATCCAGTAACATCTTGTCAAAGAGAATTAAAAGCTCAGGCACATTAAATCTGACAAATTAAAATGAAGATACGCATGCTGCAAAGTAAATGCAGCAACACTAAGCAGATTAAAGCAATAAGGTGATGAACAGTAACAAAAGATTCCCACAATGTTATCACAAAGAGGGAAAATGGAATCATTAACAACAATGGTAAACCACAGTAGAGCAAGATAAAAACCCTCATTAAATGCAACTGAACAGAAAAAAAGATTAACTGTCATGTTTGCTGCAATTATAGTCAATGAATTGCAAAGTATATGATGGATATAGCCAAATTACATTAAGTACTATGAGCAAAAAGAAATTAAATGCTGACATGAAAACATTTAACAAGTTAAATAGTTCTTTCCTTGGGAAAAAAATATAAAAATGGCTACTGAAGACAGATAGAATCATAAATGTTTGTGCAATCTCTCCGAGTTATTCCCCTATGCAATTGTAGAATAAACCCTGTGGCATAACAACCCAATTTAACTCTTTGGCTTTGGACTGCAAGGCTCAGACAGGATAAATATCAGTCAGTAAGGTGGAATATTTGTAATTTTTACAGGGAATGTGAGCCCACTGTAGAATAATTTATCAGTCATAGATTAGAGCAATATCTGCTTTTTAAACTCTTATAATCACAACAGAATGTATATTTAGTATTTTATTAGTCCACATGAAACTACTTCATGGCATCATGGTTTTTCATATCTGAAAATGTAAGTGACAAAGACACAGTGAGGAATTAAATAATGTAATACACTTTGGTCTAGGGTAAATATTGAAACTGTACTTCCTTATAGTTATTCTGATAAGTAAATAATGTTCTTGTTTCCCAGGTGTTAGGTTTTCTGCTTAACTAGTATTTCAGTCACATGAATTACGATCTAATAAAGATTAAGCACTTTGTCAAATTATTAAAGTGCTTTCTGTCTTGTGGCTAGGTAAATGTTCACACTATGGTACTACATTCACGTAACGTAATGACCTTATGTTTCATTCTCTCATGATCATCATTTTGTATCTGCATCATCCACAGCTTTATGTCTATAAAATACAAAAACTCACTGTATTGTTCAGCTTTTTGTACGACTTCGAAACTGGACGACAACCTCTTTTTTAAGATGGTGGCATAATTTCCTGATTTATTTTATCTTCAGAAAAATGTTGATCGGGAGATTAGATTATCCAAGTCAAGCTGCTAAGAAACAATAATATCCCAGCTTGCTTTCTTAATGTTTTGTAAACTGAGCAATGTTTGCAAACTACTTACTCAAACTTTGCTATGCAGCAGACAGGATGGTTATAAAATGCACAGTTGCATAACCTTCATTTGCAGATGCTTCTGTCACATCTGATTACAATCCTTTTTAGAAAATGATAAAAATCTGTACTTTATTTTTAGTTTCACTAATGTTGCTTTACTATCAAATGCGATTGCCACAGCATTTTGTAAAAAAAAAAAAAAAATATATATATATATATATATATATATATATATATATATATATATATATATAAATGAAAATGTTCATTTGTTCAAAATCTTAAATCTCCGAAAGTTCTTCACCGATTACTTTGAAATTTTCACATAATGTTGCATTTGAAAACCCGCATGTTTTTATATACCTAGTATTATATAGATGTCACACGTTGCATTTTAATACGCGCGTGTTTTTATATACCTACTATTATATAGCTGTCACACCTGTGACAGGTAAAAACATGCTTTTTTTATTTCACAGCTGCAAATGTGCAACAAAAAGCCCTGAATTCACTGGCTACAACGTTAACTGCTTTCTTCACGTTATGTCAAAATGACACGTTTGCGAAAACACTGCTGTATTCGGAAGTCTCTACGTATTATACATGGAATGCGAGTAGAAAATCATTTGAATGACGCAAACGAGGAGAGCGAGTCGATGGACAACCTGGCATATTCAAAGAAACTATGATAGGCAGACTGTACATCGTGCATCCCAATCAAGATGAATGCTTCTTTCTTCGCATGCTGTTGGTAAATGTGCCTGGTCCAACGTCTTACCAGCAATTGAGAATTGTCAGAAAAGAGAAAGCACACATTTCTAATATGTTTAATTTCACAATGCTTGTGGGTATACAATATTTTTTGTTGTTCCATGGATAATTAACCGCTTCATCTGCTTCCACAACAGTGTCGACGGACTTGTATGTGACTGCCTCGCTTTGAATGTTAGACTGAATAATATTGTTAAGTTCATAGACGTCTTTGTTCTTGGTCACAAGAATAGCTCATTCAGTCAGCCAATTGTGATTCTTATAATTGGTTCGAATATTGGGAAATACTTTTTCAACCAATTCTTCTTTTGACGTCACTAAATTGCAGAAGTTATGAGGCAATGAAATTCGTCCTGAGGTCAGATCAACCGGCATATTTCCGTTCCCACTTTCCAGCAATTGATGTGAGAATATCTCAGCTGATCGATTGTTTGCAGCTGGACACACATATTTGTAGTTAATTTTAACATCTTTACGTGTCGCAACAAAGCAGAGTATTTCAGGCAAGCATTTATTTCGTGCGCTGGTGTCGATTGAGGAATTACAGGTAATGTTTGCCTGAAATCTCCTGCAAGCAATATTAATGCATTCCCAAATGGTCTGATGTTTCCACACAAATCTTGCAGTGATCGATCAAGAGCCTCAAGCGATTTTTTTGTGCGCCATTGTGCATTCATCCCAAACAATAAGTTTGCATTTCTGCAATACTTTTCCCATGTCGGATGCTTTGGAAATGTTGCACGTGGGAGTTTCAATGAATTGCATGTTCAATGGCAATTTCAAAGCAGAATGAGCAGTTCTTCCACCTGGTAGCAATGTTGCACCTATTCTGGATGACACAAGAGCTAAGGCTATGCCATTTTGGGATCGAATTGCTGCCAGAATCAATCTAATTAGGAACGTTTTACCAGTTACTCCTGGCACATCTAAGAAGAAGATTTCTCCAACCCCATTATTGACAGTTTGCATTATTTGATCGTAAATGCCTTTTTGCTCAAGTGTTAGCTTAGGAATATTTGATTGCACATACGACAAAAGATCACCCGTGTTGTAATTTTGTTCACGATGCAATTCTACATCGAACGAAGCAGCAGTAGATCGATTTGGTGATGGCATTCCCAATTAATTGAGAACTTTGTTTGTGATTTCTAAGCACAAATCTTCAATCATTATCAACGCTTCATTGTAGATTTCTGCTGTGAAATCCATGTTCATATTTGAATTTTCCTTGTGCGATGGAAAATATCTTCAGCCATGTGCGATTTATATTTCTCCCATAACTCTGTTGGAGATGAAGGAGAGCAGGCAGTCAAAATGATTACAAACAATGCACGAATTTGATTTGGATGTGATGTATTGCACGCGTCATTAATGCATACATTCCAGTGTCGGTCGTTCTCCAATAAATTCAGAGCTTGACATGCACTGCGGAAAGTGGCATGTTTAATGCTGTTGACAATTCTCAATTGCTGGAAAGATGTTGGACCAGGCACATTTACCAAGAGCATGCGAAGAAAGAAGCATTCATCTTGATTGGGATGCACGGTGTACAGTCTGCCTATTGTAATTTCTTTGAATATGCCAGGTTGTCCATCAACTCGCTCTCCTCATTTGCGTCGTTCAAATGATTTTCTACTCGCATTCCATGTGTAATACGTAGGCACTTCCGAATACAGCAGTGTTTTCGCAAACGTGTCATTTTGACATAATGTGAAGAAAGCAGTTAACGTTGTAGCCAGTGGATTCAGGGCTATTTGTTGCACATTTGCAGCTGTGACATAAAAGAAACATGTTTTTACCTGTCACAGGTGTGACATCTACATAATAGTAGGTATATAAAAACACGCGGGTATTCGAATGCAATGTGTGACATCTATATAATAGTAGGTATATAAAACACACGCGTATTCGAATGCAACATTGTGTGAAAATTTCAAAGCAATCGGTGAAGAACTTTCGGAGATTTAAGATTGTGAACAAACGAACATTTACATTTTTATTTATATAGATATATATATATAGATATATATAATATATGTATATGCTTTTGAGATGTGTGCACCCTTTCCTCACAAGTTTGTGATGGAAATGTACTGGATTAAAAATAATTATGCATTTCCACTTATCACTAATGCAATAGATTTGACTCCAGGCTTACATTTCCCTATTATAGTGCAAACGTCTTTCCTGTAGAAGGAAACTTGATATCCATTTTTGACATGTTTGAATTTACTAAGGTTAAATCTTTGTGGTGGAAAAGGACAATAAGTATAGAAACTGTACATGTGAAAGAAAGTAATAATCATTGGGTGATACACAGAGAAGGGCAGACTTTATGGCTCATACTTGTTCCCTGGTAATCGACACCACTGTCAACTCTTGTTCTATCACATACATTGCATTTTTATCATGACTGCCATTGCCTGAAAATGGCACCGCATTTTCTGTGGCTAACAGTTGCCTTATTTTAGCTAGCAGAGCTGGAATCCATGCAGCCTTGTATTTCTGCTGTGGCCAACAACACTTATTGAGTATATCTGACATTTTTTCCTCTAATTAGCTTTCATTAAAAGGTCCATTTATGTCCTTCACATAAACCACCTGTTTCAAATGGCAAGAGTGTTATGGTTATATTACTACATCCATTCATTCATTCATTCATTTATTCATTCATTCATTCAGTTAAGCATTTGTTTTGCTTGTTATCTGGGTGTAAAAACTTATTTAGACTTAGACCCTTTTTAACCACAACTCAGTCACACAGTAAAATATATTAAATGCTATGAAACATATAATTCTCATTACTAGTAAACAAATTATGTACACAGAGGAAGCAGACATGATAACAACACAAAAATTAATGTAATATACACTACAGTAGTAGAGAAGCAAATGGTTTATAAACACAGTTATAATGTTTTGTGATAACAAGATGCCAACTGACTTGTATAGAATTCAGCCCAAACAAACTGACATATACCTTTTTGGCTAGGCTTATATAGGCCCTAGGGCCAAAAGCTTAATACCTACCTAAGAACCTATGAACCTATATACACAGCGACAGCAAAACAGTGTGATACTGAAAACGTGTCATGACCAGATAGGTGATTAGTTTTAATACAGTGGACATGCAGCTATTTTATGACACTGCACAACTGTATAGTTATAGTTTATTTTTTTAATATTTTTCATTCAGAAAGAAGAAAAAAAAAACAGACCATAGAAATCCAAAAAGAGAACACCTGGTCTCCCTTTAATGTTTATGTTTACTCCTTATATAACTGATGACACCAACATGACTGGCAAAAATCAGTATATTTCCTTGGAATTATATATTATGAAAGCAGTATGATGATATAACAGCAGAAACTAATGTCTGAAGAACAAAATATTGATAAGAAGTGAGCACATGCATTAATTCATTTGTTCCTATGTTGTTGATTGTTTGCTTGTTTGCTTTACTGGTTTGTACATGCATCACTAATTTTGTGGAATGAGGGTCCATTTCAAGGCTTATGAAAGACATACGGTGCGCATTGCACTGTTATCTTAAAGTAACGTAACTGCAGCATTGAATCTGTGTTATTCAGTGTTGTGATTCTTTAGTTTGAATCAGAATAAATTATTTTAATTGAACAGATAAGGTGACAGTTACTTTTCTTACTCATGTCAAAGGCTTTTTCTCGCATTTACGTTTTCTTAAGTTTGAGGATCAGACAATTGCTGTCCTGCTTTCCAGGAGGAGTGCTTTTATTGACTGACTGCTGGCAGGCATTAATGACATTGTGTCCACAGCTTATTTCAAGCAACGTTAATCCATTGTGCTTTTGTTTAAGGGACATTATTATGAATGAGCAAACTTTGTTAGCAAGAATTTAAAATAAAATGCAGTCGAAGAGGAGACAGCTAAACACAAATGCAGAATCCTTTTTCTTGAGGAAGATAGTGATGCCAGTTTGAGTGTCAGTTTAGAGTGTGGCAGTGATCTCACAGCAAAAGTTTTCAGATACTTTACTTCTACCTAATTATCTGTGTAGCGTGAATGAATGATATGTGTCCTTTGGTACATTTAAAAATAGTTAATCACTAACTGGTGTAACTAATTATATACAACCACTAAATATAACCTTTGTTTTCTTGCATTATTTATTTAAATTTTAACTGCCCTTGGCATGGGAAGGAATAGACATTACAAATGATTAGTCTTTCAGACTGTATATATTTAGATGTTCTACAGCTATGTAATTTATCTACATTTGTTATGTAATATGTCTACGTTTGTTAACTTTTGTAACAAAATACATGTACCCATATACAATAGTCCGACTGTACTTTTGAGTGATTGGTGCACAGACTATAAACTATAACATATACTATTTGAAGATATGATCATGCTACTGTAACTATAGCTGTTGTCTTTAAAAAAATGCTTCTCTTCTGTACTGTCACTTACATAAATATTGATGGGTTTTTAGGACTTACTCTGCCTTTGTAAAAATGTCTTCATTCAAGTTTTCTAATACTATGATTCAGTCTATCTTTGTAATAATATTTACAGATGTGTGTATCATATTTTATGTTTGACGTGAACCAAGCACAGCTGTTACTGAGTTGCTTGCACTGTAATTATTCTGAACGGCATTCCCTTTTATATATGTTGTTTATTATTTGTACGTAAAGCTTTTTTTTTTTCCTGGGCCTCCACTGAAAAACTGGCAATAACTTGTTATGAAATTTTAGTAAATAAAAATTTAAAGAAACAAATAAATGAATAAATATTTTTATTTTATTTATTTTATTTTACATTTGTTGACCAGGATAGTTCAACTAGATGCATGTCCATTTTCAGCGGAGGCTCGGGAAGAAAAGCTCCAAAGTAAGCAGATACAACATTACATATTACAAATAGAATATTTACAGTGGTTACATAAGTAAGCAAGTTAAACAAGTTCCACAGGTTAGAGTTAATCCCGAATGTAAGTCAGAGTTAAATTACACAGTAAGCTGATTAACAGATTTTACACATTCTAAAGGAGAGTTAGCCAGGCTTGATACATTGACATAACCAGTTAAGTGCCATATGTTGTTTGAGTCTAGTTTTAAATTGACCAAGGGTAGAAAGTAAAGTAATATCAGCTGGAAGAGAGTTCCAGGATCTGCCAACAGATTTTGCAAAGAGAGAGTCACTGGCTGTGTTATTAATTTTGCTAGTCTGAATTAGTAGTCTGTTAAAGGATCAAAGCGGTCTAGGATTGTTATAGGGGGTGATAATATTTTTAAGTGCAGGAGGATTGCCAGATTATAGAGGATTTTATAGGCCATAATCAGTTGGTTATACTGGATTAGGCTGAGTAGTTCAAGCCACCCAAGTTGGTTTAGATTGTTGCAATGATGTGTCCTAAAAGGCAGCCCAGTGGCAAACCTGGCAATGTGGTTGTAGCAGATTGAGAGTTTGCTAAGGACAGTCTTGTTTAAATTAGAGAGTAGAGGGGATGCATACCGAAGAGTTGAAAGAAGGTGAGAGCAAGCTATAGCAATTTTAGCTGGAGGGGTTAGGAAGACTTTTATTCTGTAAAGTGACCCTACTTTTTTATTGATGGTTTTGATAGATTGGTTAGCATGTAGATGAATTTTAGATTATTATCTATAATGACACCTAATAGTTTTGTAGAGGGGTCAGGGGAGATTATTGTGCCATCATTTGCATTTATGGTAAAGGTGAAAGCAGTAGGCCTATGTGTTGGTGAAAATAACAGCATTTTAGTTTTTTTGGGATTTAGGATAAGACAACATTCAGAAAGCCAGTTTTCTATTGTATTAAAGGTGGTCTGGGTAGATGACCATAACTCTATTGGAGATGTGGCCGAGCAAATCAGGGTAGAGTCATCAGCATATTGGATACAGCTAACTTTTGGGATGACAGAATAAAGATCATTAATAAAGATGGATAACAGCAGGGGCCCTAGTATAGAGCCTTGTACTCCAAAGGTGTTAGGTAGTAGGTTGGAAATATACATATACGTCTAATGATATTTAATGATACCTGCTGTATGCAGGAAGAACATTCAGTATAACATGAATATTAGCTTGACAGGATATGGCTTGTTCCTTTTTATTTTATGAGACCAGTTGGCATAGTAGTTAAGGTCTTTGCCTCCCATGAACAAGGTACAAAGTTTAATTCTGACCTCCTGCCAATGCCTGTTTGGAGTTTGCATGTCATCCCTTTGTCTCTGTGGGGCTCCTTCCATCTCCAAAAACATGCTGACTATTTACATCTCAAACTCACCAATAAATGGATGTGTGGGCAGCAGCACAAACTCTCCATGGTACATCATGCCAAGGCTAGCAACACTGTGTAAAATATGGCTCTAGGTGATTCAGTCGAGATGATAATGTTGCTAATTGGGCATGGGTATTTGCTGGTAATAAGTGGGTTGAGGACCCTGCCTACTCAGACCTACACCAGGAACCCATGCTAGTGGTGGGAGGGCTATATATGCTTCCCTACTGGCCTGTGTCTGTCCACCATAAAACCTAGCAGCCCTGGGTCAATAAGCGACTCTCCATCCGGTGTCCAGCCTGGGTTAGCTGGAAAACCTTGTTGAGCAAAAGCTGGATGTAAAACCATCAACATTCCAGACATGAACTAAGAATTGCTACACTTAATGTAGGTTCACTGACAGGATGGCACTTGAAAGTAGATGACATGATGCTATGGAGGAGGCTGGTCATCCTATGTATCCAGAGAAAAGATGGAAGGGCAGTGCAGCAAAGCCACTTGCTTTGGGATCCAGAGTGTGCTATTCAGGAGGAGAACAGGCTAGAAATGTTATGATAATTGTGGTTTGAGAGAAGCTTCAGAAAGCAGTGAGGGATGCCCCCAGCAGGGTTGTGATAGTGAGAAAAAAGTCCATTCATGCAGTATTTTCAGGACCTACTAGATAGATCAGGACAGCATGAATTGGTGTTGATAATGGGTGACTTGAATGCATGTATCAGAAGCAACAGGATATGAGGACTCCCTGAGTCCACATGGGTGGGACAACAGCAATAAAGGAAAGGCCATTCTAGACTTCTGTCTGGCAAATGGCCTGGTAGTAGCCAGCACATCGTTCATAAAAAGGACAGTCAAAGGATCACATACAAGAGTGGCCAAATGCAAATTGGTAGACTTCCATTTAGTAGGTAAAGGGCACTCGGGTAGAATCAGTGATTGCAAATTCATTCCAGTGAGACAGTTGGCCCACTGTATAAACCACTGGTTGCCATAATCAGCAGTAAACATTGGTCAGAAAAGGATCAAAAGTCAACAGAGATCAGGCTGAAGATCTGGAAGTTGACTGGAGAGAGAGGACAACAGTTTGAGGAATTATTCGGGGCTCTGGAACCCCCAAAAGAGTAGAAAATAGGTGTAGTTGAAGAAGAATGGCAGAGCCTCAAAATATATGTGAGGACTACAGAACAGATATGTGGCTGAGCCAAGTATGGAAATAAGGTACATACTGAAAACTGGTGGTGGAATGCAGAAGTCCAGAAAGTCATCAAAAGAAAGAAGGAGTGCAGGAAGAAGTGGGAGATGGAAAAGACTGACCAGGCTAGGAAGGACTACTGGTTGGCTAACAAAGAAGCTAAGAAAGGAGTTGCAATAGCAAAGACTAGACCATTGGCGTCACTCTACCAACTTGTGGAAAGTGACTCCGTAGGTGGCACAAAGAGACTATATCAGGTCGCAAGGCAAAGAGAGAATGATAAAGAAAATGGTCAGACACCCTTCATAAGGGATGCCAGCGACAACCTGCTCACCAGTCCGCAGGACATCAAGGGCTGATGGAAGGAGCACTTCCAGCAGCTTCTGAATGGAAAAAAACACACAGAAGCTGTACTGCCCCAGTCACAGCCTACAATGAGAGAAGAAAGTATACCACTCTAGAAGAAGTGAGAATAGCACTAAGGAAAATGAAGTCAGGGAATACAACAGGCTCTAATAAGGTCACAGCATATAGGATAAAGATGCTGGGTGACACAGGGAAGAAATGGCTCCTGAGGTTACTCATAGCAGTACAGAGAGAAAGGCATATCCCAGATGACTGAAGAATAAGCATACTTGTGCCAGTGGAAATGAACAAAGGAGACATCCACAACTATGGGCAGTACAGAGGTATGAAACTCCTGTCACATTGCATGAAAGTTCTAGAGAGCATGACTGATAAACAGATATGCAAAGTAGTAGAAAGCATGATGGGAGATGAACAGTTCGGATTCAGATCAGGAGCACAGCTGACCCAATATTTCCATTGAAACAGACAGATGAGAAGAAGCTAGAGATGACTAAAGAGTCCAACTGGGCATTCCTTGACTTGGAAGAAAGCATATAACAAGGTCCCAAGAAAGCTGATTTGTGCAACACTGTGGTGGTTTAAAGAGGGGACAGATCAACAAAGTTGCTGTACGCATATGATGCAGTATTACAGGCAGAGTCTGAGCAAGAATGTCAGTAAAGGATAAGGGAATGGAATGCAAAATTGAAGGTACATGGGATGAAACTGAGTACAGATTAGACAGTGGTAATAACAGCAAATTGGGGAAATCGGAAAAAGCTGAGAATTGAGATAGAAGGGAAGATAGTGTAATATGTTAATAGCTTCAAGTATCTGGCAGGGATGGTAGAGGAGAAGAGAAAAGTAAACAAGGTGGTCTAAGCTAGAATCAGAGAGGCTGTAGCCAACGGGCATACGGTGTCTGGTGAGGTGTGACAGAAGAATGCCAAAGAAGCAGAAAAGTAAGATGTAATAAACAGTGGTGCAAGCAGCACTACTGTATGGTACAGAAACCTAGGCAGTAAAGTCAGAGCAGATGAGGAAGCTAGAGGTGATGAAAATGAAGTAATATAGAAAAAAATCGGTGCAACACAACTCAGCTGTAGGAAAACAACCACTTATTATAAAACAAAAAAATAAAATGGTATGCGCTTTCACGATGACTTAATCGCTTCTTCAGACCAACAAGCATTAAAATCATACTCTATTTAAACTAATGAACAGCCAGTAAAAACTTGTACATTCATTATTGTTCAATCACACAAAAAAGTCACATACATATTAAACACTAGGTCATATATTAAAATACAGAGTTCAAGTAGGATATATATATATAACCCATTTTCCTTAATGTTTTAAAGGTCTCCTTTTAAGGAAGGGTTTCAACTAAACCACTTCATTTAGACCTGCTGGCTTTTCCGCATTAAAGTATAGAATCCATTTTTGTTCTGCTGCTTCTGTAATGGTTTTTATATACCCTCCCCTCATATTAACCTCTATCACTTCTAATACAAAAAATCTAAAAGTATGGTTGTGTCCTTTAATTACATGTCATGCCAAAGCATTTGTTGTTTTACTATTCCTAAAATCCCTGCCATTTTTATATATAAGTGACAAACTACTTTTCTCATTGTTCTGATGAAGTCTTATGATGAAAGCGCTTGACCATTTTTACCTTGTGTTTTCTATTTGCTGTGCCTTCAGTGACAGTTTTTACAGAGTGTTTTTACACATTAAATGTTAGAGTTTCTACCTTGGTCATAGGATTATTGGCTACATAGAGTGGTATATTTTATTTTACTGGTGGCGTTTTACCACTCTTACACCATTTTCTGTTTTTGAGTTTCTATTGGGGTGAGTTGTAGCCTCCTAGACCTCTATTCGGTTAATATGGAAGGAAACAGGTTGTCCCCGGTCTTCGAGGATGAACTAGATTCTTTGCCTTTTCCTTGTGGGCAGCAAGGGGACGATGTTGGTGACAATATGCTGCAACTGATTTTAAATTTGACAAAGTATCAGAACTGCTAGAAGCAGTTCATAAGCTCCAAAACCCTACACTTCCGTGTTCCGAAGGAGCGAGTGCATGTTTTCAAAGAGAAATGAGGGAGGTTTTACTTTCGGTTAGCAGTAAGGCTAACCATGGTTCTTGGAGCTCTGAAAACTTAACAGAAACACCGGTGAATGCTAACTTTGCTGCGACCAGGGGAACGAGCCAAGGGTTTATCCATACACATGATCGATTAAAAGACTGGGTAAAAAAATGACCATACCTTTTTCAGAAATAACTCTGTTGGTGAACTGGACAATATGGATTCAAGGTTAGCCACACTAGAGCATAAATTACATAAAGTATGTAGTTTACAGTGTGACAGTGCCTACTTCAAAGAATGCATTGCAAAAAGTAGGGTACCGAAAGGACTGCGTGTGTTTAGGTTCCCTAATGAAATTAAAAAAGGGCAACCAGAGTGTGACGAACTTCTATAAATGTTCAATCTGTACGGAATTGAGCTAATGGACTTTATTTTAAAAATTAATAACAAAAGGATTGACGAGTTACTGAAAGAGATTGATGTGCATAATAATTGTATATTGAATTATGTCAATTTTGTTAAATACACTCATAGATATAATTGTATCTTTGACAAAGTTGAAAATTATGTTGGGATAAATATTGAAAGAAAGAAAAGAAAACTGTTGAGGCATGAGTATGAGTATAAAAACAATTTAGCATATCCATTTCCAAAAGCATATACTGAAGGTGATGAAGCCAGTAAGAGCCATCAGAATAAGGAGGGTAATAACAATAGGCTTGCACCTGGTGCTAGACAGGGCATTAGTGAAAAAAAACATATGAATCAGAGTACCCCCTGAGGAGGTCGGAAAGACTATAAAATAAAAACAACTACAGAGGTGATAATAATGCTTTTTTAGAACCAGCGGGAGGGGGAAGAAGGAACAGCTACAGTAACCAACCAACTTGGAGGAAAAACAGTTACCACCAGACTTAGATAACCATAGGGACTTAGGAGTAGGGATGAATGAGGAAATCACTATTACACATGATGGGTTGTTACACTCATATAAGAGGTTTAACATCTTTAACTATGCAGGAATTGAGATAAGTAAAGATTTATTCCATTTATTGATGAAAGGCATAAAATTTGTACCCTCTACCAAGGAGAATGTGAGTAACATCCTAACTGAATTAAAATTATTTGTTAGAAAGATGAATTTAAAGTTTTTGTATAAAGATCACCCTGGGGACGGTCAACGGGGGAAACTAAACATTAGGAAGAGAAGCTGTTATAACCCACCATTACATCCCCTCCTTAGTACATTTGAAAAGGTTTGTTCACAGGAGACTACAATAACACAAACCAAAATCTTTTAACATCACTAAGACGGAGAAACAATTACTGGATAAGATTAGAAATGACTATAGTTTAAGGTTAATGAAGCCGGACAAAGGTGGGGGTATGGTCATAGTCAATACTGAAGACTATAACAATAGGATTTTTTGTATGTTACAGGATGAAACCAAGTATGAGTGTGTTTCTAGAAATGAAATTAACATCTCACATAGGAAAATCAAATTGTTACTTGAGGATTCCCTGTTCCAAGGGGTCATTAACAAAGAAGTTTTTAACTTTTTGAATACTGACAACCCTACTGTTCCCATAGCCTTGGGATTCCGAAGACCCATAAGGACATTCTAGCACCCCCATACCGACTTATTATTTCTTGTCAGAATAGTATAACATATCCTTTGGGGGTGTTTGTTGATCGAACAGTTATTAAAGCTTTAGTCCCTATTGAACACATACTAATTGACTCTTGGGACTTTTTGAGCAGGGTTAAGAAAGAACATTACAATAAGGATGTCAACTTTTCTACCATAGATGTGGTGGATGTATTTACATCAATACCACATGATAAGGGACTGGAATTTTTCCATGAGGTTTTGGTTGAAAAAAAACAACCTGAGCAATACCATTGTCAATTTTATTATGGAACTTATGGAGGTGATCTTAAAAAACAACATCTTTTGTTTTGTTGGGGAGTTTTTCCAACAGGTTAAAGGTGTGGCGATGGGTAGCAGTTGTGCGCCACTTTTTGCTAACCTTGTTATGTACCGTTGGGAAACAACGTACATTTTGGACACCCCCTATAAGGATTCTTGGTTATTATACCTTAGGTTTTTGGACAACCTTTTTATACTATGGAAGGGTGGTGAGATACGCACAAAATTTTTAGATTTTCTTAATGGGATTTGTGAGTATTTCAAATTCACTGGTAACAGTAGGAATTTTTATATTAACTATTTGGATGTTAAATTGAGTAAAGATTTTAGTTCTAATTGTTTTCAATCCAGTGTGTATAGAAAACCAATGTTTTTGAATGATTATTTAGAGTTTACAAGCAGTCACCCCCTTTTTGTGAAAAGAAACATAGTAAAGGGTCAGATGGTCCGAGCCATTAGAATGTGTTCTGATTTAGGCTTGGCAAAATCTGAAATAGAACATTTGGTTAGTATGTTTGGGGCTAGGGGATACCCATTGGAATTTGTAAAAGGTATTGGTGACCAAGTTATTAGTGAATGGGGTTTAAGGTTTAAACCATTACTTGGTGTTACTGAGGTTAAGGTTGACCAAGTCCATGGGTACGGTGGAACCACTCAAACTACATGGTGTTAACACACGGGGAAACCTCGTTTGGAATTAAAAATATTATCAAAAATAACTGGACCATGTTCAAAGGGAATCAGGAACTTTTGACAGTCATAGGTATTGAACCTACTTTCACTTATAGGATTAATAGAAACTTAAAAAGTTTATTAGAAAACAATGGGTTAGTCAAAAATGGAAATAAAAAAGGGACAACAAAATGTGGGGTTGCAATTACTGTAAATATATAGTAGGCACCCCTATGGTCCATTTGGGACCCCACAATATTGAAGTTAAATATGGGGCAGGTACTTGTTCAACAATTGGTTTGGTGTACCTTGGTATATGTCAACTTTGTGGTTATTTTTACGTAGGGAAGACCGAAAGGAGGTTAAGTAGGAGAATTTATAAACATTTATATAATGTTTTGAAGAAAGATGAAAATAATGCACTATATAAACATGTTAAAATAAATCCCGACCACTCCTTTCTTTTTGGTATTTTAGAGGTAGTCAGTAAGGACATAAGGTGGGGTGACTGGACTAACAAACTGTTAAGAGCTGAAATGAGATGGCAGTTTAGACTGAATGCTACTGTAGCTCCAGGTATCAATGATCATATTAGTATTAAACCTGATCTGAAGTATAGGGCATCCAGACTTTAATTTATTTTTATCCTAGCTTTCACCTTTTTTAGGAAAATATTTTGCTTGTGTGCAGTACAATACACTATGATAAGATGTTTTGTTTAATAACTGGATTTGCTATTGTTAGATACTCTGAAGTGGTAAAATGTTTGTAACAGGCTTTATGTAAAAAGGGTAGTGGCATTTTAAGAATTGATTGACTACACTTAATGGGGATAAGTATATAAGTGATGAACTACTTTTCTCAATGTTCTGATGAAGTCTTATGACGAAAGCGCTTGACCATTTTTACCTTGTGTTTTTCTGTTTGCTGTGCCTTCAGTGACAGTTTTTACAGAGTGTTTTTACACATTAAATGTTGGATTTTCTACCTTGGTCGTAGGATTATTGGCTACATAGAGTGGTATATTTTATTTTTCTTCTATATTTTTTATACATTTTTGGGTGCCCCACTAATTTCTGGTCATTTATTTTTCCTTTGGATGAAAATGAAGTGCCTGAGATGGGTGATAGAAATCACACTGTAGGACAGATAAAGAAGTGAGGACATAAGTGCAGAAGCCAAAGTAGCTCCAATTCCAGAAAAGATCAAAGAGAACAGATTACATTGGTTCATGCAGATGTGTAGAAAAGCAGAAGCAATCTGGTGAAGAAGATTTGGGATAGACAAGAAGAAGATAAGAGGACACAAGGGCATCCTGAAAAGAGGTGGATGGATTGTGTGAGAGAAGATCTACGACAGTAAGGCATGAGTGCCGAAGAAGGCAGTGTGGCATTGAATTGAAAGAGATGGCAACAGTTAAACAGTTAACACTCTGACCCCATGTAGAAAATGGGAAAAAGGCGGTTGATGATGATGATGATGATGATAATGTGCTTGGTCTTTTATGGATACCAAAAAAAGACTTGATACTGCTAGTTTCCATATTAGACTTCAAAGTGAAAGAACAATTAGTAGAAATGATAAATATGAGGTTCATGAGTACAACCCCCTGTTGCAGCCTGGGTTGTATACTATGTGCTGTAGAATGGGTTTTGTATGCTTTGCTTTTAAAAGGGATGTAATCATTTACCATTCAATCACTGTGGGGCTCTGTGGTAAAGCAAGTACATATTAATACTGTTACGCTGTGACAGTCATGGGTAGCACAGAACATTTTGTTAGAGCAAGACTAGAATTTTATTTCAATAGTTTTGTTTATTTTATGCTTTATTGACTAGGTTAATCTTTCCACCAAGTGGCATCTTTTCAGATGAAACTTGATATAATATTCAAGCTGAGAATGGGCAATATGGCCAATGCAATCAGGAAGTTGTCCAACTACGTTTAATAAGTCCAGTGATATCTTTTACATCCCACTCAAGTACAGCCAACCTATACAAATGTACCTCTGTTTTAATGTCTTTTTAAACAAAGGCAAACCCAGGAAAGTAGCATTCCCCTCATGTGGCACTGCAGTGTCATTAATGAGACTGAATCCATGCACCTGATGTGAGAATAGCACCTAAACCCATCACTGGCATCACTGAGGGACTAATATACTTGACCTGACCCCCTACAGAGTATCAGGTACTGTACTAACCCAAACTGAGGTCTACAAATGCTTCCGCAAGGCAAAATGTGACAGAAATTACTAAAACTGAATCAGAAAGATGAAGAAAAAGATTTTTGGAATTGGGGTGGTATCGACTAACTTCCACTCTGAAGAAAAGATGCAATGTATGACAGACCGAGGATAACTGGCACCATGGGAAACTGGAAAGGAGACTGGAATTTAGCCCCTGCTAAAAGGATTTGCATATTGAGTATGAATGCTGGAACAGACAACTGTTGGGAATGAATGGATAGAGTACACTATGGTCACTCACACAACACAGGTGAAAGACTGACCCCTTATATGACTGCCACTAATGAACACTGGGTATAAGGAAAATCCAAAGAAGGCCAGATGATGCAGTTAACACTGGGGCTAGAACCAGTGTGGGGAAGTGTAACATGGACCACTGGCAATAGCTATACACAGAGTGCTGACAGTTTGATGAAATGTATAACGAACGCATCTGCCCCTGCAAAGGATAATGTTTTCTGCTGGTGGCTGTGTGTCACCTTTCACTGCCAGAAAAGAATATAGTGAGGTTGAATGACGTCAAGTCCCCAGAGAAGTGAAAGGCCCCTCCTGAGTGATGTCTGGTGCTCATGACTTGATGATGTGAAAAGTTGTGGGAATTATTCAGCAGAGAGACCATTGCTGATCAGGTAGGCAAAGGGACAAATATGAATATATAAAAGACTTAAGAAACAGAGCATTCGAAAAACAGATCGATGGCAAAAGCTTAAGGTGCTAAGTCTACATTCCATCATGACTAGATTACTGTTCAGATTTTATTTTTATTTTTGCTTAGTAGGAAGACTGGGATCATAGACTCATTTTCAGATGCAGTTTTGTGATTAAACAAAAAATAATAAGTGATTGGCAAGTTACATAATAGCGCAGATATAACTTTATATAGTGACAATTGAAAACTAGATGGTGCATAATCTTGCAGTTAATAAACAGCAAACCCTGTCAATTAAGAGAGCTGGCATTTACACCTGAACTAGGTTGTAGAAAATGCTTATTTCATTTTTCTGATATTTCTATATGAGTAATTCATGATTGCAGTTGGTAGGATAAGAACTGACCTGATGATGAATGTGGAGGGACTGGATGTGTGCTGAGATAGCATTCAACGCTTTAGGTCCACCAGTAGGAAAATCTTTGTATGAAGCATTCTTTTGAGTAGCATATGCTGAGAAGAGTGACATGGCTGGCATCTGCAGTTGATGACTGGAAATGTTAGATGAAAACTTCATTTTTCAGAAGAGACCCTAGTGGGGGATGTTTGTGCTAATGATTTTATACAGTAATAAGAAGAAAGTCCTCTGGCTCTTGTGGTGAATGCTTAAAGTTTGCACAGAGTGGCTGGTGCAATAGTACATGAAGTGTGACATAGTAAATTTAGGACATTAATTCATTCATTCATTCATTCATTCATTCATTCATTCATTTATCCATCTATCCAAAATAAAAAAAGATGCATCACATATTTGCTTCTCTATAGTTCACTTAGAGTAAAATGTGTTTTTCGTGATTTATGAACAAATACAGTAAGACTCACTAATGAGAATGTAGGGGAGGGGGGTGCAGGTATCTAAAAGCATTTCACAAGGGCAGCAAAATACTCACATAATATGGTTAGTTAAGCATTTCTCTCAGTTTGCCCTTTCTTTCTCTTTATTTCCTAATGAAAATTGAACTTTTCTGCAACTCTTGCTTGAATCATTGAAATGACTGCCCTCCTGTTACTTTTGGGAACCATGATACTTGAATTACTTAAACTAAAATCCACTGATACTGAAGCTAATATTTTAGTCAAAATCTCCTGCTTCCACCCATATTAGTCAGAGAGTTCATTCGCAATACTCACTTGCAAATTTGAAACATTGCACAACTATGGGGTAAGGCGAAAACCCTTACAAGTGAAACAGATATTCCAACACCCAAATGCAAAGAAAATAAAAGTAAACAGACCACAAAACACGATACTAAGAATATGCAAAACTAATTAAAATCTTGTATGAAAAACTTATAAATCAAATTACAGACATTCTTGTCCAGTAAAAATTAAAGGCAGTCTTAACTATAACGTAGTAAAAAAAAAAAAGAGTGCATATGCAGTCACCTGAAAATGTGAGCTTGACCAGACAGATGCCTGGTTTCAAAGCCATGGCCTCAAGCTCAATGCCAAAAAGTGCATTGTCATCCCTTTTGGTAAAAACTCTGTACTCATGAATTCTATGTTTTGTATCACTTATAGTGCAAGCCAGTTGGGGGGTAATGTCCTCTAGCAAATAATACACTGCTTTCATATAGGCACCATACCTCTCAACTGTCCAGAAGTTTAGAGAACTTTCTTGATATTATCATTAATATTTACTCTGTTTCTTGTAAAAGTTTTGATTTTTCTGTTAAATAACCAAGAATAACAATCAGTCAAGGATGCCAGATGTCAGAGTTTCCTACTTTTTATCATTTAGAAAATGCATGCTGACACAAAACCTGCTATTATACTAACCTTTTAAGTGAATTAGTGTTTTATATATAAACATTTTCCCTGATTGTGGTTGTTGACCCACCTTCCCATTGATTTTGACCTTGTCCAGAATGTTTGTTCAAGAATATTGAGAGTTATATGCATTCTGGGCACATTGACTCTCACACACACACACACACACACACACACACACACACACACACACACACACACAGCCATCCACTCAACATCACACACCTCACACACACTCATAGACTCACTTGTCTATTTATCTACATATGCAACACACACTTAAACACACACACACACACACACACACACACACACACACACACACACACACACACACACACACACACACACACACACACACACGCAAACAGCCATCCAGTCAACATCATACACCTCACAAAATCAGACTCACTTGCCCATTTAGCCACACACTCAACACAAACACACACGCACACACACACACACACACACACACACACACACACACACACACACACACACACACACACACACACATATACAGAGGCGAGCACATGGTTAATTTTTATTAAATGCTAATCTTTGATTACCTCATTACTTTCTGCCATGGCAGGAGGGACCATCTTCCAAGACAATGATTCTTCTAGTGGACAATCACTGTAGCAGAGCCACTTCTGAATCAGAAAGCGTTACCAGAAGGGTCAGCCACTCCTGGTAAATCTTACTACTTACTGCTTACAATAACCCTTTACCACATCCCAGGAAATTAATATTCTACTAAAGCTGTTTCTTAAAAGGTTGACACTTCTTAATTCAAGCTGTAAAACCACACCAAATGAAAACTCATATTCTTGTACAGTACAAACTAAAAAGTAACACTTTAACAGCCAAAATCTACAAACGTACAAACTCATTCTTGTAAAAAGTTTCTAATTATATTTGAATAAGCAACAACAACAAAAATAAGACTTTTTGCTATGTAACTAGTAGCTATGATGTCTGTCATTGTAAGTCCCTCCCTGCCTGGAATAGATCATAAGCTATGCAGAGTGAATTCAAATATCATTAGAAAAAACAGTGTAATAAGTCCTATTCTGTTAAACATCATCCATTCTCTATATTTTATTTACTTATTTTTATTTTACATTTGTTGACCGGGATAGTCCGACTGGATACATGTCCATTTTCAGCGGTGGCCTGGGGAGAAAAGCTCCAGATATACAGATAAAAACATACATGCATGCTAGGGTATTATAAAGTCAGTAAGGTTCGGCATTCAAGAGGAATGCACAATTTTAACAGGGGAGAAAGGCTCCAATTGCACAGATAAAAAACATATATACATGCCAAGCAAATACTACAAAGTAAGTAAGGTATGTCCCTCAAGAGGGAGTCACAATTTTAACAGTGTGTAGTAGAATATAAAATATTAAACAGGTGGATTACAGCAACAATTATTATTTACAAAGTAATGTACAGAACAAGAATGTCACTGCAAGCATTTATGGGCAAGAAGCTAATATAGTGCTGTTAAGTTAGGGAGTTGTTATGGAGATTAATTGGAGTTTTGTCCCAGCTTATGCAGCAGATCTTAATTTCTTTATAGTGATACAAAGGAATTCCCTTGAGCGTTTTACTCATCACACCTTTATTCTCTATCATTCCTTTTGCTTTTCCAGCCTTTCTCAGGTACTCTTACTGCTGCATATTCTTCTTTTTGATTTTGGTTACTCAGGCTTGTCTCAGCACTTTTCCTTATTTCAGATTTAATTAATTTTATAGCTATCCTTTCGAATCAGATTCAAAGACATTTTTATTTAACCTTTAAATTCTGCTGTTGCCCCTTCTTGTTACTCGTATAATGTAGCACTTGCTCATTATACCATTGCAAGTCATATCTCTTAGATTATTAGGTAATTTTGGTTGTTTTGCAGATACTGTCATTTTGTGGATGAAATTTTAGTGCTGTAGTATACATGAAAATTTTTGACTTACAGCATCCACAGAAAAAAATGAGGCTAGCCCCAATTTGACATCCCATTTAATAAAATGCAAATAAATAAAAAAATGAAAGAGTGCATTTATTTTATCAGTGCTGTTTCTATAGCAGAAACTACCTGATTACCACATCTGCATTTTCATAACAGTTCATGTATGTTACATGTCTTCTATCATATATGCCTATGACAATCCTTCATTCCATTTCAATACAAGACCAGGAAACAACGTTGGAATATATTGGAAAACTGCCATCTTGATTTTTCATGTTCACTGCTTCATGTGCTTCATCATAACAACCTTTCTTTAACAGTTGTACTTACTATTTAGACCAAAAACAAGCCATAATTCGGCAGTGAGAGAAGATGTTTCCTTTTATTTTTTTGTGTGGCATTCCTTTGTAACACTCCTTTTGACAATGGTCTCAAAGGAGACATTATCTCATCCATTTCCCTCTTATTCTAATTCCCTAAGTGCATTAAATGAAGCACCAGAAATAAATTTAGGATTAAACAGATTCCATGAAATTGATTTCTGATATGTGAAATTAAACTCAGAGTAGGTTTCTGGAAGAACCATTCACAGAAGAAAAAAACAGAAAGTAAACCAATAAGCTCTATAATACTTTTTCTCAGAGGAACCATCTAAAATAAGATCATATGAAACCTGTATCACATTTCAAATTAAAGATTCATTAGAATGGAACTGGTAAATTAATCCAATTCACTGTGTTTATTTTATTTCCAAAGTAATAAGGTGAGTTCATTAGTTTGTAGATTTTATGTTTTCTCTTGTATCCCCGAGCAGCGAGTTACAAATCCACTGAGATGCTACAGCTCTTGCAAACACCTGTCAAGATAAACACTGTCTCCAAAGGAAAGAATTTGACATTAGTGGGGCAATCCTGAAAAAATAAGAATTCTAAAATGGTATTCTGAAAGCAACATTTTTCAATGATTATTTTCTTCTTAATAGACGCTATAAATGTATCACATAAACTGTAAAGTGCTTGTTTACAAACACTTGGTTTACCTGAGCTTAGAGCTGGAACTGTAAACTTAAAAGAACACAATGAATATATAAATTCTTTTCTACCTTCAGGAATATTAAATGTGCAACAATCTGGAGTATGACAGAATTGTTGTTAAGTATAGAATGCCTTGATTAATATTTCATTTAACGGTGGTTGTGTGCATTAAATGATACTTCTGATTACTGTACAGAACCCATTTTCCCATGCGCAGAAAAGTGATTCCCCTATGAAACCTCAGCTTACAAGACACGGATCCAAAACAGTGAAAACTAATATTTGAAATGGTGAAAGGGCAACACTGAGAATTTAGCCCTTTTGCACCTTTCCCTGGGGGAGGGGAACTTATGTACAGTATACAGTAAACTCTCAGTTAACCAGCACCCATGAGGATTGGTAGATGCCAGATAACTGTAGTTTCTGGTTGCTTGAGAGTTACTATTAAAATAGGCCTGACTAATACTGTACCCTGTACTATTTGTTTAGTTTGACTTGTTCTCAGGTTGGGGAGAGAGGGCATTTATTCCTATCTTCCTTTTTAAATCTCTAAAACTCTAAAAACATAAGATATGTTTCTGTAGGGAGAAAACAGAAACTGCAACACATGAAAATTGTGCTGTATTTCTTCAATATTTTTTTTTTGCTGGTTGCTTAAGAGTGCCAGTTGCTTGAGTTCTGGTTAACTGAGAGTTTACTGTACATCAATTCCACATTGACACAAACTCGAAAGAGGAAGACATCTCCCAAAAGAAAGGAATCAGTGCCTCTGGTTGGGATTTCTTGCTTGAAACAGTGACTGGTGTACTGCTCCCTTGTGTGTTGTGGTGCAGGGGCTCGATGCTTGGGAATTTGACCCCAGCTACCTGTAGATCCCCAAGAAAATGTATTTCTAATGTGCTATGCTGTCAAGAAACAATGGTTCATGTTTAAGTTGAGATATTTTATGTCTCTTATATAATCACTGTAGTTTATTAAAAGTTGATAGGTTAGTATTTTAACAATAAATATGACATTTAATGACTGGACTATAAACATTGTTTAATATTTGTCATCATGCTTTAATCTGGAAGGTCGACAAAAAATGGTGATGTAACTAGATGTAAACTAGTAGTGTGTCACTGCTGACCTGGTAATCCCTCTTAACAGAATTGTCCCTTTTCAGGGGGTAACCTGGGAGTATTGCCTGATTAAGGGACTTCCTCAGAGTCATACAGCAGGCAAACAAAGGATGATGGACTCAAATCCTTTACCTTTGGGCACTAGAACTTGTTAATTAACACTTCAGAATATTAGCCATCAGTGCTAAGTTCGTAAGATTTTATTTATTATTTCATTTTATATTATTTTACATTTGTTTACTAGGAAAGTCTGACTGGACACAAGTCCTTTTTCAGCAGAGGTCCGGTGAGAAAAGCTCCTGTTACAGGCATATTGTTAGCATAAAAAAGTATGCAGAGAGTACTTGTTACAAACATCTCAGCAGTTTACAAACATTTCAAGATACCACATTGATGGCAATTAACAGTTACATAATGTTGAAGAATGCAGTTTTTACAAGGAAGAATTCCCATTATACATCATAATGCTTCAGATACAATGATAAAGAGGGTTATTTACCTACAGATGTAGTTACTACTTGCTGTTAGTTTAAAATAAAATAAAGGGCAGTAGTTTGTCTGGGTACTATGGAAGGATTATCTGGGGTAGTTAGAAGAGCATAGCCAGGTGTCCACTAGGTGTGACTTGTGGAGCTTTTTGAATTGTGAGAGAGAGCTTTTAGAAGTTATTGGGGTTGGCATCTTATTCCATATTTTAGGAAGAGAGTTAGCGAAGAGAGATTTCCCAGTTAAGTTGTTGGCTCTGGTGGTATCTAGAAGGTGTCGGTTACTTTAGTGAAGTGATTGGGCAGTGGTGAGACTATGGAGAGAAGGAGTTTTATCAGGTTGGTGGAGAATTTTCTGGGCAAATGCTAGTTGATTAAAGTGTAGAGGCTGGGGGAGTTCAATCCAATTTAGCTGTTTAAGTGATGTATAGTGATGTGGTCTATGTGACTCACCAGTGGCAAATCCAGCTATTTTATTATAGCAAGATTCCAGTTGGATTAAGTCAGTTTTCTGGAGATTGGATTAAGATGAAATATTTTATGCCTCTTTTATCAATTTGCAATTACTATAGTCTATTAAAAGTTGATAGCTTAGCTACATCCGTACTTCCATTTTTCCTGTATGTTTAAGATTTACATTTGTAATATCTTTTAAAGATAGGTAGTGATACCAAGAATGACTGTATATATTCTTCATGGAAGCACAGTCAAGTCAAACTGAACTCAGTATGTAAACAAAACAGTGAGCATCACTTAATAAGTGAAACATTGCAACATGCTGAGATGTTTAAATAAACATATATAAAATATATGTTTGTGTGTTTTTGTGTGTGTGTGTGTGTGTGTGTGTGTGTGTGTGTGTGTGTGTGTGTGTGTTATATCTTTGTCATCTTTTGTTGAACTATACATTGTTCTTGCATAATTCACCTCCCATCACTTATCGCATCGACTCAACACTCAGTGAATCGTGAATGGGTGCTATCATGGGTGGCAGCTGGGTTAGTCTTGGTATTGGAGGTATTCACAGTCAAAGAACTGGAACTCCAGAACTGTGAGTGATGAGTCATATATTGATGTAAAACCACATAACCATTCTAACTGTAGTGCTAAAAGCACATATACATAACACACACACGTGCATACAAATATGTGTGTATATATATATATATATATGTATATATATATATATATATATATATATATATATATATATATATATATATATATATATATATATATATATATATATGTGTGTGTGTGTGTGTGTAGATATAAAATACTCAAGTCTATCTTCAAAATTCGGATGCTCCAAAGAATGAATAGAAAAACAAAGCTCCCCCATAACCTCTGCTAGCTAAATATACCAATCCTGAGATTTCACAACAGACCCTGGTATACAGTGATGTTACACTCAAAGCAGACAGCAGACTGAAAAACAAGGAAAAAAGAACATTCACTGTTTTGAGTGTTTAGTCTTAAAGGCTGCAACATAGAAACATATACAAATATAGATATAGGTATAGCTATAGATATGTATTTACAGTGGTCAACATCTGTAAAAACATACAGCAGGAAATCTCAAGAAAATGAAAGTAAATATGATTAAAAAAGGAAACACAATCTAGATTTCCAATCTTTAAGAAAAAGCCTACCACCTCATTCAGACCAAATTTATCTGAATAGTACTAGTGTTGCAGAAAGTTTTTTTTTCCTGAGATGAGGTGTAGGGTTAGGGCTAGGAGTAGAGACATGATTGTGGTTAGCATGCATTATTATTGTAGTGCAGTGAGGTAACAGCCCCTGATTATTATCACCAAATATAATAACTATTCCTTCCATACCACTCAACTGTCCAGATTTTCACAGAATGTCCAGATTTTTCCCTCATATTTTCTGTCTGTTCCTCATATTTTTTTATTTTTCAAGCAGATCACAGAGGATAGAAGTCACTACATAATGACATGCAGTTGAGGTTTGGACTACATATCCTTCAGTAAATGTATGCTAACTCAACTACTGTTAGTCTATAAGAGTAATATTTAATATATGTCCCTATTTGGGGGCTTTTGTCCAGTCATTACTTTAGAATTTGTCGAGATTTCTAGTGCTAAGAAGTTGAGAGCTATGTCTCCCCTCTCTGAAGCAAAAGAAGATATAATACTTAATGATCTCAATATCGCTGGCTGGTCTCAATGTTATCAGTAACCCAGGAGTTCCTTTAAAAATCTTGAACTAAGACATTTAGTATACGGAGCAAGCATTTCCCAGGAATATGACTGCAAAATTTATAACTGCACCACACATTGTATTGAAACAGCACTGAAGTCCGTGGTAAGGGCATGACTTTTGTGCCTTCCAGGAGAACCAACATTCCCTGAAACCTTGTTGGATATGAAGTATTTTGTTCACAAACTAAATTATAAACTGTTATTTAAAGAAGATATACAACCTATTCAATTTCTTTGAGTTTCAAGTACTTTTAACCCTCCATTGAACCCACTACTGCATGTGTTCCAAAAAATCTGTGAACTGGACATAAGTTATATGGGGCACAGAAAGTGTCAAATTACACCTAATTTGTCTAGAGATGAGGAAGACGTTTTACACAATATCAAAAACATTGGCCTAAGATTTATGGATGATGATAAAGGCAGGTCCTTGTCATGATGGAACCGAAAGAATACTCCAGGAGAATTAAGGAAATGTTAACAGTGTTTACAATGAAGTATCCAGAAATGAATTAAATTAAGCATACACAAGGATCACTTCCGCTTAAAATTATATGTTTGTAGAAGGAGGAGTCAACATTGAAGAATTTAACTGCCTTAACAATATCTCTCCTGTGACGTATACAAATTTTGGGATCCCCAAAATCCACAAGGACCTTAATAACCCTCCTATGCATCCTGTTGTGGATAGTCAGGTATCTCTCTCTCAGGGATGCACTAAGTTTGTGGAGTATAAATTAAAAGACATACTTAAGACTGAACCACAAGTTTGCAAAGACTCCTGAGAGTTTTTAAAAAAACATCAATAACAGCACCTATGTGGAGCCTGACCTACTTGTCACTATTGAAATGGTTGATTTATACATGGTGATTTCACATGAGGTGGGATTAAACTGGTTCCATGAGGTTCTTAAAAACAAAGGCTTGAACAATGATCAGACTAGTCTACTGGAAGATTTGTTGGAAATTGTCCTTACCAACAACTATATTTTCCATGAAACACAATTGTATCATCAAAACCAAGGTGTGACCATCGGATCAAATTGTGGCTTCATTTATGCCAATATTGTAATGGCTAAATGGGAATAAGCCTTCATGCTGAATGGCCCCTTTTATATGTCTGTGAGATTTTACACCAGACACCTGGATGATTTGCTTATTTGGTGGGATAATGAGGAGAAGCTGATGGAATGTAAGAACTACATCAACTCAAGCATGGAGTTTTTGAAATTTACAATAAATAAGCATAAGTTTAATATTTCTTACCTAGATATTTTTTTGTCCAAGGACTAAAATAATGGCCATTATGTTTTGAGGATTTATCAAAAGCCAACTTACTCCAAATCCTTCTTCCATTTTTTGAGAGCTCTTCCCCTTGTCCAAAAGAACTAAGTAGTAAAGAGACAATTTGTGCGGGCAGTGAGAATGGTCATCCTGGAACAACACTTCTGGGAAGAGTGTGCTATCTTTGAAAACATGTTTCTGGCAAGAGGTTACCCAAAATAGTTTGTAACTGACATTAACGAGGAAGTGATGAAAAGGAAAAGGCATTATTCCATCCTGATACTCAGTAGTAATGGTGCTGTTATTATTGAAACCGGCAAAGAATATAACAATGTAACCAACGATCTGGACAGTGCTTCATTACCGACTTTAACCAAGACCATCAGACTGTACAATGAATACTTAAGAAGAACTGGGATTTATTTAAAGAAAACAGGGAATTTTTACAACTACTTCCAGAACACCCTTTGGTGGTTTTCAGAAGAGGGAAGAGAAGATGACAGAAGACACAATGCTTAATTACAATGCAACCAGTAACATTTGCAGAATATTCAAATGTGGGTGATGATCGTTCTGGAAGTGGATCCAAGTGGGTGACTCCTTTTGGATTAAAAATAGCATGTTTGGATTAGAGGAAAATTTGATTGTGGCAGCAAAGGTGTGGTCTATGCTGCTGTCTGTCAGGTATGTCCATCATTATAGATCGGAAAGACTGAACATGCCTTAAAAGAAAGGATGTAGGAACATCTTTATGGTATATGAAAAGGCAAAATTATGAATGCCCTGGCTAAAAATGTAACAGAATTTGAAAAATATTACTTTTATTTTGTAGTTGTAGAGGATATCCCCCAAAGGCTAGAAGAGGCCCGTGGAACTTATTTCTAGAAAGAAGGGAAGTATTTTGGCTGTTTCAAGCTGATGTTTGGTCAGGTATTAATGAATGTATCTCCATTTTCAATCTGTTAACATTAACGGCTATAAGAAGATAATGCATGTTTCCCTTTGAGGGCACACTGTCTCATTTTTGACACTTCAATTGGCTACTGCGGAGTGATGTCTTACATAAATTCTTGGCCCTACTTCTTTGGATTTATCTGATGAAGTTTTGTGGTGAAACAAAACTAAAACACTTATCTTATTTTAAATAATTTTTATTAAAGTTTTTTTTTTAACGGTTCTATCCATTACACAGCATTTTCTGGAGATTTGCATCTTGTTGCTCTGAACAGACTGAGGTTTGTAAGCCACTGAACCTTTGTGGCTTTTATTTTAGTTTGTAGTTTTGCTGATTTCCAAGGAATATAACAATGATTGAAGGGATATTTTTGTACCTGGATCATATCCTTATTAAACATCTTCTAAAAACTTAAGATATGATGTGGAAACTGTAGGCATGTACTGACAATCTTAAACATCAGAGTGTCTTCTTTCTCTTACACAAAGATGTAACCTAGAATTGTTCTTCCCTGTATACTAAAGTGACTGTCATTGCCTCTCAATAAAAATATTTTTGGAAAGTTATAAAAAATGTAGTGCACTTTGAAAATAACCATACCTCTCAACTGTCCAGATTTTCACAGAATGTCAAGATTTTTGCCTTATAAAATTTGATGTTTCCTGGCAAATCATTGGCAATGAAGTTACTAAATGATAACAGGCATTTTTGAGTTTCAGACTTCCGATCCTTAAGATAATACATACTAATGCAAACCTTCTAGCAAATGTCTATCCTTATAAGAGCAAAATTTAAAATCAGTCCCTATTTTAAGGCCTTGACCAGATTTCTTGCACTAAGGTGTTGAGAGGTATGAAGATAACAAATCTGTCAAATCCCCTTATCCTGTAACAAACTGTATTGTACCTGAAAACTTTAAAAATCATAATTTCTCTTGTGATATAGCAAACCTGTTTAAATTTGGCACATACTTTGAACCCCTGTTCCTAGCCTTTGAGTAGTTCTACCTCTACCTCCTGACTATTGAACTTTAGAAAAAAATCAGCTAACTGTAAAGGAACATCTTATAAAATATGCAGTAAAGACAATCTCTGCCAGTGTAATATACACCTTACCTTCCTCAGACTAGGTGTTTACCTACTGTCTAAAAACCATATCAATGATACAACTTATCGCTTACAACAGGTAGTGCCCTTTTCTAGTTCAAACGCTTACTCAGTTATCATCCCAGTTTGAAAAAAATGGAAAATCTTTCCTTCCACTCTCCAGAGCTGTTGACCAGTGGCTTATTAAGTGGCTTATCACTGGGACATTTAAAAAGTAATTTATAACCAGTTATTTGACAACTGTGTCTAACAAAAGCTACTCAGGAATAATTTATTTATTACTTTATGTGGCAAATCTGCTAATCTGATTTATCAAACTCTCTTACATGAACTTGAATCACAGAGATTTATGTTAACAACAATTCTTAGTTTATAAATTACATATTGTATAGAGCTTTTAAGATCCAGAGTGGAAAAACTATTACATATGTATACTTTTGTCTTAGCATTACCAAAGAGCTCCATATCTGACTCATTTTCTTTTCTTTTTCTGTCAATGACAGCAATTCTGCAATGCCTTACCAGCACAACCTTGTACACCAGAAAATATAATTTTTCCGTAGATCTGTTCTTTTCACTGCAAAATTTCTAAAAATATCTGCAGAAGGAATTTTCCAAGCTATCTCATTGACTATGTCATTAGCTGCTTAAGTACCTTTTTACAATTAAAAAAAATTTCAATTAAGTTTTCCAAAACAGCTATTATAGTCTTTGGTACACACAACAAATAGCCAGATTCAGTTTACTGTCTGTAACTGCTCCAAATAATTACACAACACCACAAGTTTTACAATATAGTAGAGAGTCAATTATCCAAACTAATTGGGACCTAGGGTAGATCAGATAATCAAACTGTTCCGATAATCAAACATAATTTAACCAGATAAAAAATGTATAAAATCTGCAATTCCAGTGGACAATAAAGAATATCTGTCACACATGAGCTGGCTACAAGCTCAAAAAACATGCTCAAGTGAATACTTATAATGTTTACATATTCAGTCTTTATGATTTTTCCTACCCGAAAACCTTGGAAGGCTGGTCCAGATAATTGAAGTTTCGGATAACTGATGCTCAGATAATCAACTCTTTATTGTATAAATATCATGGCCTGACTCTAGATGCCTCACATATATGAAAGAAATGTAAAGGCTTAATTATATATAAGGTAATCTCACAGAGTAAAGCGTATCATTCCATTTCTAGTCCCCTCATCCTCATGTCAGTTAAGTCCTAGTTATAAACTCCCTTATATCAAGACTGGTGTTTGCTCTTCCCATCATTCCCCTGCACTTAGTTCTAAAATCTCACAGCACAGAATTCAAACAACAATAGAATATGTATCTTATTTAATGTATCACCTCAGTTATGAGCATTGTTGCATCTCCCTTCAAAAAGAAAATTGCATACTTATAATAGCAATATCTATTCTTGTATTCCTTATCATTTAAATTGCTCTATGACGGCAATTAGCCTTCATATAAAAATAAACTTTATTTCAATTATTCCTCATTCTCCTCATGAAAATGATATGTAACTATTTACTCACTTATCTAACCACATTTGTTTACTCTGTGTAGATAAAAGATGCTTCACTAAAAATTATACCACCTAAATGGAAACACTCCCCACCTAACTTTGGAATATATGAAAATTATCCCTTAAGGATATCAGGTGTTTAACTGGTACATATATCCCATGTTGCCTCTGATACAAGAGGTTTAAGGTATCACACAGTGTAAAGTCTAGCTTTGCTAGATTTTTCTTTTTCTGCTTTTTAACCAGTTGGTTTTCCTGTGTGACTTTTATACTCATTGTTTTAGTTTGTTGTTTGGGATATTTTGTAGACACCGTAATGTTTATGGATATCAGTTGGGTACGGCAACCCTGTGTTTCCAAAAGTCAAGCATTCCTCTTGTGCTGTGCTGATGCCATAAGAAGGCAGAAACATGCATGTCCACAGCTAGAGGTGTTTGGCTTTACTGGCCTGAAATTGTCCATAAATAGACTTAAAGGTAAAACTAAAAGAAAAAGTCATGGATGTTCAGAATTGCCATTTAGCTGAAATACCTGATATCCTTAAGGGGTAATTTGCATATATCCCATGTTGCCTCTGATACAAGAGGTTTAAGGTATCACACAGTGGAAAGTCCAGCTTTGCTAGATTTTTCTTTTTGTGTTTTTTAACCAGTCGGTTTTCCTGTGTGACCTTTATACTCATTGTTTCTCCACAATGTCATCTGCATAAGACAACCTAATAGAAAGTTAAATGCCTTCCTTCATTATGCACTCTACTTCTTTCATCTCTTAATTTATGAAACTTGATATTACTTTCATTCCTAAAATAAATATTATACTACTCAGTAGACATCCCTCCCTTATTCCTTTCTTATTTTTTATCTTTTCACTTACCCAACCATTTTTATTTTATATTGCTCGTATGTAGTTGCACACACATTTTTATCTTATCACTTAAGTTATAAGACTGCAGTATTTCCCGTAAAATTCCAAATGTTAGATAGTATCAAAAGCTTTACTCACATCACCTATCAACATTAATAATTCTTGACTACCTCTTCCTTTAACACTATGTATGGTTTCATTGATGATATTATTTATTTTCATTTCCATTCTCTTTTATATGATTTTCATAAAAAAATGATAATCTGTATTATTTAAGACTCAGTCTCTAATTCCAGTTCTGCATCTCATTATCCCCATTTTTTCCATATAAACTTGAATATGCCATAACATTATTTTCTGTACTTGAAACTTTCATTTAGCCATTCATTTACCATATTTAAGAAACATCTTTTTTGCCATTCTGACATATCTTTGTACATTTGATACTCCATTCCATCTAACCTCACTGCCAAATCTACATTAACTAGTCATAATATTGTATCCATTTCTTTTAAACTTATTTCTTTGTCCAGATCTCTATTATCCTGTTCTGAAATCTTCTTCACCTTCCATATTTCCTTTTCTTTCATTGTTATATTGTCAAACATTGTATTCATATAGCCCACTGCCATCCCCATAATTTTTTCTTGCATGTTCTGTCTTACGCCTTTTTCATCTTTCATTTCTCTTATTATGCTATTATCCTCTTTTAACAAACTTACTTAAATAAGAAGCAACCTCCTCCTTCTGAAATTGAAGAACACATCTCTACTTGTACAATAAACACTTATTTTTTTTCTTGATTTAGATCATATATTGCTTTTACAAAATATTCACTAGCATTACCCTTCAAATTTATAAATGCCTCCTCACTTATATTCTTATATATTTTTATGTCTCTCCTGCTCTTTATTTGATATTCCATATAACAATTCTTATATTTTTCTTTAAACATTATCCACCATTCTGACTTCTCTCTTAAAATATCTCATGCTAATATGATCTTTTCAAAACTCCATTACCTTAAACTCTCCCATTTCATAAAATGTATTTTCATTTAATTGTTTTATTTATTTTTCTACCTTTATATATTCTTCTTTTCATTTTATGTCTATCTAGATAGCCAACTGATCTGAAGAAAATAGTTTCTGTTACTCCTTCTTTAACAATTTCTGTATTAATTACTTTGAGAATAAACTCTGTTTCTGCTTTTTGCAATTCTCTTCTGTAAATCCTGCTATTTGCTGTTCAAATATTTAATTTGCCACACCTATCTCACTTTTTACATCATTGTCTTTCGTTTTTTTTCTTTTTTAAATAACAAATAAGTCTCCTACAACTATAATTTCCATATTTATTGCAACATACTATAATTTGTTTTGAAACATATTCTCTCTTTCGTTATATATAGTGTATAAAAACAGCACTTATCCTGTATACCTGTTCTTTCCATCGTATTTCTCTTATTGTAATCCTTCCCATTGTAACCAAGGTCATATTTAATATTTTAACTATTTTTTACATAAAACTCCTATTCCTGAACATGTTTCCTCTCCAAAATTCCAAGCATTCTAAATTGACCCATAATATTTCAGTCTGTAATCTTTCTTTAGTAGTCAAAAATCATATAGTTTATAATGCTGTTAAGTCCATGTCAAGACTTTTACAGCATTATGTAATACCTATCCTTTTAGGTAAACTTTTTAAATTATTTACATTAATGGCTACTATTCTACAATTGTCCAGTTCCTTTTTTTTAAGTGTTTCTATAATAGGATCCACTAAAGCCATTTATCCTTTCCCTTTATTTTTATTTCATATTAACTCCTATACATGTTCTTTTCATCTCTCTTACCGTCTTGCCACTTGCATTCTTTTTCCCCTTTAACTATATTGCAGTGAACATTTTGTGCATCACTTATTTCTAATCCTCCCTTTGCATCCTTTTCCTTATTTATTTTTCACTTTTTTCATCCTTTTGTCTATTGCCCTTAACTTGTACATTTCTAACCATTTCATCCTCTTTTGGGGGATTTCCTTTATTGTTACTTATTACTCACCTTGAATATTAATTATTTCCTCATCCCTTCATCATTGCTGCCCTTAAAGTCCATTCAAAGATGACCTGTTTTATTACATTTACATTTCAAAACACATTTCTTTGCACCATGCCCTAATTCTCCAAAAATATAACATCTTCTCTTTGTACAATTCCTTATTAAGTAGTTTGATTTACCAAAATAAAAACAAGTCTTAGGTTGATCTCAGTATGTAACAATCTCCTTGTCTGCCGGGAATGTGGACAATGTCCTTATTCTCTATTTTTAGAACAACATTACAGTCCCAACCACCAGTCCATAAACCTCTGTTGTCATATACTTTTGAAATGTCCATCACTTATTTACACATTTTGTACAAACGCATTCTTAGAGTCTTTTTTCAACTTCTGTCCTAAATTGAATATGAACTTTCTTTTTAGTCCCTCTGTTATGTGATTTAATAACATAAGTATTCCAGGGCTGATATTTTTTTCTTTTCTCATATTCCTCTAAGAATTTTTCCATAGCATTTGCATTTTCAAAACAATTTCACAAATGCTTTCTTTATTTATATGAATAAAGGGTCATACCTCATAAGTTTTAGTCCCTAAAGGAAGTATAAGCTTGTCGCATACCCCATATCTCTTGAGTCACTTCTCCTTTTTGTTGTACATTACTTTGAGGTTTATTTCTTTCTTACTTCTGTATTCCTTGCTTCATCTGCATCATTCTTTCTCCTTCTGTTTACCATATCAGCATACATTATCTTTTTCACCTCTATACTTTCTGTCTCTTTTCACATATTCTGTCCATCACATGGCTCCACAACATTTCCTTACCACTCTCTGGTTTATTTTCAAGAAGATATTTCAGTAACTTATGCTGCAACCCTCCCATTTGGAGGGTTGTAATAACACATTCCTCAATGGCTGTAATTTCCTCCTTGAATAAATTTTTCTGAAAAAAAAATCAACAATACATTTGTAGAAGGCTTGGCCTTGTTACTTTCATTATTCACATGCTGCGATACCTCCTCTGTATTATCTCCATTTAATTTAGGAGAAGGCTCACTGTTTTCTCTTCTGCAGCAAGAATCTTCACTATGACTTCTACATTGCGGAGAGGCCTAGCTACCTCTCCCTGTGAATAGCTTTTAACCAATTAATTGCCGCTACAGCTCAGGGGTTCTGCCATTAACTTTTCCCTGCTTCTGCGGTCCACCACTGGGTCTGGAACAGAAGCAGGAGGTACAATGATGCAAATAATCCCCTTGCTCATCTAATGAGTAGTGGAAATTCCCCGATGCCCTGGCCAAATTTACCCTAGTAGTATAAATATCACTATAAATAAATAAGGTAACCTGGTCACCAACATGATAAACAACCTTGAAATTAGGCAGTATGATGACCCAGAAAGTAAAACAATAAAGCATAGAACCGAAGCTGTCACAGGAAACAGAAGTTTAATCCACAAGCCACAAACAGTTCACATAAACGCCTCCAAATAAACAGGATACTAGCCTAGTGGGATTAATCTAGTCAATAAAGGATAAATAAAATAAATATTTATATATATATATATATATATATATATATATATATATATATATATATATATGTGTGTGTGTGTGTGTGTGTGTGTGTGTGTGTGTGTGTGTATATATATATATATATATATATATATATAAAACATACACAAGTACTTATATATGTATTTATGTACATGCATGTATATGTATACATAAGCTTATGCACATAGAGGGAGAATATGGCTAAAGATATAAATATTCTGAGCAGATATCATAAAATATCTTATTTAGAGATAAATAATTTTTCCATTAAGCACATTGCTTCAAAAACTGCATTTTTTTTCTGGGAAGACATATATGTGTCCCAAAGGATCCACATGTTATGGAATAGGCTCCCCTTCCATGTAAAACAGAATTCATCCATGACCTTATTCAAAAAAACAAACACCACCCCCAACAAATCTCTTAGTTAGCTCCCTACTAGCATGCCCCCATAGATGTCCATTATACTCGAGATCCAAATTGGTTTGGGGTGCACAGCTAGGCTTGTAAGGACCCTTGTGGTCATTAGCCTAGTTACAACCTATGAACCTGTGAACCTATGAACCTAAAACAACTGTGTGTGGGTAATGTTACTGTATCTGCTCATGTCCTCCTCTAAAGGACAGACTATGATGTTTTGAATTCCATGGTCATTTGCAAAGGCAAAATGATATGCTATGGGTATTTGATACTTCTGTTTACGGTTGGACTGTTAGCAACCTCTTGCTGGAGAAGCCATGTCTCAAGTCTGACAGTCTGCTTGTTCAGCATAGTCAACAGTCAGTTGAAGCTATAAAGCTGCTAAGGAGCTTCGTCCTTCCCTCTGCAGCCTTCAGTTGCTCATTATATAAGTATGAACTAATCATTTACCAGCATTGCACCTGAGTCCCCACTGAGCCAATGCAGGTTATTTAGAGGGGGCCACGCCTGCTGATCATGTTACCAATCACCTGGATTTATCCTATCAATACCCATCCATACAAGAACTATCTCTGGTACAGCCATCATGATGGCAGTCAGCAGGAGATTGTTATTACTTGCCATATGTTCCCTCAGCGTGCCATGTAAGTGTTCTCAGGACAACTTTTCCAGTATTTCAGCTGCATTCAGAGTCATGCAAGCTAACATGCGAATATGTTTGTGCGTAACTGCACCTGTACTTGCTTTGTATGGTGAACACTCCTGTTTTTGAGCATTTTTAAAGCATGTACTTAATTCCTTGGCAAAAATAGTCATTTCACTGTTTGTTTGCTTTTCTAATATGTATGCTTCCAAATCTCTTTAAGGAAGGGTGAATTAGCCAGGGACTTGGCTGTTTCATAGTTGTTTGCTGTTTAATCTGCACTTGAGAGCTGCTTTTGTTGTGCTTTTACATTAAAAATTTCAGGATCAGACATCTTGTGGTAGAAGGTGTTTACCTGGTCAATCTGAGCTTGGAAGCACTGCAGGATGCTAAATGTATGGTTATTAAGTCACTAGAGGGTCTATGGCTCAGTATTCAAGCTTTATTTCTCTTCAATAAATCAGTCAAATTTGTGCAGAGCTGCACACAAGGCTGCAGTGTTTAGCATTACCCTGTATAATAATAAACACTCAGACAGTAAACTTTACCTGTAACGTTAGGATTAGATCCAAAACCTGTTAAACAGCATGGCATTGTGTGGAAATAAGAATAGAGCAGCTAGTTTGTTGATTGAATAGCACTACCATTTCCTACTATTATAGAACATCATGCCCTTAACCCCAGAAACTGGTTTCTATATGGAATAGCATTACCATATCCTACTACCATAAAAAATATTGCCCTTATCCCCAGAAACTACCCAAGGAAATGAAACCCCTGTTAAAACAAAATCCTTAATCCTAAATAGCTAACCCTATTACAGGACCAGACAACATGGATATGCAATTTCCAAATGTCTTTATTACCATCTTGGTGGATTTGGGCATCTTAAGGCAATGCAGCAATTGTTTCATGTTCTCAGACAACCACTCAATCATTAAAGAAAATAACACACTATGAGAGAGATGTAAATAAATTCCTTGGACAATAAATCCTGCATACAAATATGGTAGTTAGGAATATCCACACTACAGCCCTCACACATACCACTCACCACAGACCCAGATTGTCTAAAGTGGATGTGCTTAAAAGAAACTTTACAAAATCTCAAAGTCCTCCAAAGCCACCTAATGGCAACACTGCTCTCAAGCAGTCACTAAAGGTACACACCAAAAGCAACACCAAACATCTCACATGAGCCTACACCTAATGATCCCCCAAGTACAAAGGCCATAAGGTACGCATGCAGTTTACCTAATACTCCTGCCATTGTGAACTCAATTGTGTGACACACAGATGATTCACTCACCAGGTTAGACAAGGAGAAGATAACAGTTAGTTGCCTACCTGGAGTCAGAATCTGCAGTCAAGTTACTACACCCCAGGTACCAATGTGATTCTATCTTAGTCCATGTGGGTGTAAATGATGTAAAACATACCTCATTGGAATATATGAAAAGAAACATAAAGATTTCTAGGAATATGTGTCACAGATAGGTATGAGCCGTGCAAGGAAAAGCATTTTACCTTCACCAATAATAATGCCACAGTATGAACACAAAATGACTGTTTTTAATAATTGGCTTAGTTTCTGATGTTACTCCAGGGTGATCCAATATCTGAAATCATAGGAGAACATGATCAAAAGACCACGCTGCTTTGCCAAGGATGGGTTGCCTCCTTGGGTTGCATCTGTCCACCCTAGGCTTTCAGATACTAGCTAAAGTATCCATCCACTTAGACAATTTTTAGACAATGTGAAAAAGACAAAGCTACCAAAACAGTGAAAAAGTCTACTAGCAGCCTTTAGGTGTTACTTCTCAATGCTTGGAGCCTAAACAGAAGCCTCTACACCCTTCATGCCCTCCTGACTCTGGAGAAAGCAGTCGTTTGTGCTGTGACCAAGCCTTGGTTGAAAATTGTAGGATGCATTCCAGAAGTGCAAGGCTACAGTGCCTTCCACAATTTCGACAAACAACAGCATAGACTAGAGCCAAAGGGGGAGGTGCCTCAAGCGACATTAGCAACAAACATACCATGGAACTCATCCACATGCAAGTCACCATAGATAAGGTGCCTCAACATATCGTGACTAGCTACAGGTTACCATCAATGCACCTAGAGTCTCATGACTCTTAGCTAAACCTAGTGGAGGTACTTACCATCAAACCAAACACCGTATTCATGAGTGACTTTAACTACCGCTGTATACATTGTTAAACATACACTGCCTCAAATTCACAGCTACAACCATTCCTGGACTTCATTAACACAAGCACCCTAGAATAGATAGTGCACACTCCAACCAGAGGTACTCACCAACACAGGAGAGCATTGCACACCCCACCATGTCATGTCCTCAGTAGTGAAGTTGGATCACAAAGCTGTTTCATTTGAACTAAAAATCAGCCTGGAAAATCCAGCTAAACCAGCAACAGTTAGGAACTATTCAATTGGAAACTACATCCTATTAAATGATAGTTTGTCAAAACTTAAGGCTCCCCCACCCAGGACCATAACTATGTATAGAAAATTATTCACAGAGTCACAATACAACCATGTGAATGGCTGCAAAGAGGCTACAGTACCTACCAGAAATAAACCCAAAACAAACAAACTCTAAAAATAAACACAGAGTATAAAACATAATACTTTACACAGGCACCACTGGTGGAATACTCACCTAAAAAGGGTATATAATAAAAGAAGAAAGCTCATGGCCAAAATCAGGAAATGCAACTCTCTTATAGATAGATGCTTTCTTATACAAGTAAGACAATAAATGGTCTAATTAAGTCCAACAAAGCCAATTATGAGTTCAGGATATAATCGCAAGGTTAGGACAAACAGAAGTCTTATTTAGCTGTGTCCAAAATCTTAAAGGTAACCCACAGCAGTCTGATGAACAGCAGTTTGCTGAACTGGTGGTGAATGGTACCACCAGTTCAGCAGTCTGAACTGGTGGTGAATAGTACCACCTACACCAATCAGGGTGACATAACAAATCGACTGGCTGATAAATTTATCTCAAGCCTTACCCCCACTACCCCCCTCCAGCCCCACCAGGTGAAATATCCTCCAACATACTTCCCCAGCTATCAGCAGGGATCAGGTACTGGCAGCACTCACTAAAACAAGAACACTGCCTCCAATGGTCCTGACAGCAGTCCCAGTTGCTTCCTGAACAGTTTAAAACATGACCTATGAGGATCACTTGAGACACTCTTGAACTACAGTGTCGAAACAGGCTATGTTCCAAGTGAATGGAGGATCACAACAGCATTTCCCTCCATAAGTGTGGGCCATCAACTGACTCATGGAAATACATACCCCTTAGTCTAACATGCCTAATATAAAATGCCATGGAATGAATTATCATGGAAATGATAAACAATGACATTGGCAAACTATAGACCCTGGTCCCATCTCAATTCGGCATTAAGGGAAGATCATGCATACTTAACCCAGTAGACTTCTTTAAGAGGGTCACTGAAGTAACGCATGAGGGTAAAACAGTGCATTCTGCGTATCTTGGCCTGGCTAAGGCATTCAATACAATATCCCACTCAAACATTGTTAACAAGTTCTCTGAGCTAGGCATAAATTCTCCCATAACTCAATGGATTGGAAGCTGGCTTGCAAACAGGACCCAAGAAGTCAGGATCAGTAATGCCACCTCCATCAAGAGACCAGTCATAAATGGAGTACCCCAGGGCTCCATGCTGTTCCCCCTCCTGTTTGGCATCTACTTCTTAGAAGTTAATGCAGATGTTAAAAGCCTCTGGCTCACAACGTACACAAATGACTGTAAATTGCATGTTATTATAGATTCCCCCAAGACACAAACATCTTGTAAGTAGGTTTAGCACAGACAAATGGCGTCAAAGCCATGGCTAACACTCAGTGCCAAAAATGCATTATAATGCCATGTATGAAACTATCAATCCAAGGTAGTTATTCCACTAATAAAACTCTCCTAACAGTTGACCCAGTAGTAAGGGATCTGGGGACATATGTAGACAGCAATCTGTGCTTTGACTGACACGTAGCTAAAATAATAATAAGAATATTCTATGTCACCCAAATTATAGGTAAGGATATGGCATCTAGTTCCAGTGAAGTTATAGTCCTGGTCCTCTTGGCCTTTGTCAGACCTGTCATTCAATATGATGCTGCTATTGGCATGTATCTTACTAGATACTTGCAAAAGTTGGAATGCCCACAAAGCTGAGAAAATTCAGAGCATGAATACCATGTGCTACACTGGTCACCTAAATACACTGTCTCTGTATTTAATCTCCTACAGGCTACTGAGAAGAGATCTTTGTCTGGATTACAAGGCTTACTCAAACCCATCCCCGATGGATCTGTTGCACATGCTAAAAACAAAACAACACCAGAAACACTAGATCCATGGATATGAACTTAACTTCTGACATAAACAGAACCTGCTGAGAGAGAGAGAGAGAGAGAAATATGTGTCCCAAAGAATCCCTGCACTATGGAATAGGCTCCCTATCCATGAAAAACAGAGTTCTTCCCTGATGCTCTTCAACATGAAACCATGACAACTGGATGTGAAATTATAAATTTACCGTTGGTCTGTCCCTATGACCCTCATGGACAGAGGCCATCAATAAGAAAAGTATTATTATAACTAACACCCCCCTACAAATCCTTAGCTACCTGCCTGCTAACATGCCCCCCCCATATGATTCTTGGGATCTAAATGGTTTGGGGTGCATGACTAGGATTGTAAGGGCCTAGTAGTTATTAGCCTAGTAACAACCTATGAACCTATAAATAATTAATGAGTATAGTATAGCCATCATTCATAGTGCAGCCATCATCTACTTCTGTGAATGATGCAGCCCATCTGAAAACCCTCCCACCTTAAGTAGATGTTTTCTGTTAGGTACATAGTGTCCACATAGTATCTAGTAGAGATTCCTTAATTGATGCTGGAGCAGTGTCATATCCTTCAACCCCCCCCCCCCTTACGAGAGGCAAAGATGCAAACAGACCAAACATTTTTACTTTTCTGCACCCCCCCCACCTTTGCTTATTCATATAACATTTGGTCTGCTACCCAAATGTGGTTCATCTGGGTTTTAGTAAGGACTCAGTCCTATTATGCTATGGAACTAACTCTGAAAAGATGTACTTGTACTTAATAAGTTTAACTGGTTAATAAACAAAATAAAAATAAATAAAGGGCTTTACACAAAGTGCTAACAATTGAACTAACTGGTCTGACATGGAAAGGAGCTGCAGTAATTATGAAATTCATACATAGGATAATATAAAACAAGGGAAGACCTTTTGACTTGCAGTACATATATATATATATAATGTTATATATATATATAAATGTATATATATATATATAGATAGATATATATATATATATACATCTATATAATGTTATATATATATATAAATGTATATATATTGAGATATAAAATATTTATCACAAAATCATTGTCACTGTTTTGTTTGTATGAGGAATTGTGCATGCTTCATCACACAATATCCCATCCCGAAGAGTGCAGTTATATAGTGCAGTTATAAAAAATATACCTTTTCCTTAAGCAGTTTTTAGTAATGTTAGCCATACGGCATATAATCGTGTAGCTTTAATTTGTCTATTTCATACACATATATACTTTCTAAGTATAATAAATCAGAAAAAGTCAAGGCTAATACAATCACATCTCATGTACTTAGAGCAAAAATTCAATTTCACAGCTTCTGCTCAACAGTTCACTGTGCACAGCTACTAACACATTTGCTTCAGAATCTGATTTTCCTTAAATAATTATATTACCAAAATGATGGAATGTTTTGAAAATCACCTGCTGAGGCATACATATTAAATCATTATTTTTATTGTTCCCCACATTAGACAGTAAAAAATATAACTATCGTTCTCAGTCATCAAAGATTAGAAAGTTTCTGCTTATGCCAAAGCAGTCTATTATGTCATTTAAAAATATTGACAGTAATAACTAATTTATATCTGACAATCCAAGTCAGGGTAGAAACTCTTTATTTGTCTATTTTCATTATAAAATATGTACTTTTTTGAAGACTATGCAAGCAGGCAGAAGCTTACAGAGACTAAAAATAAACAGAGAAAGAAATGGGAATATGTACTAAAGAAAGGTAAATGGCAAATACTTAATATTTTACTCCAAAAAAAGGGTGTGGCATGTTAGATGCTTAGATTAGGTGCATGTTTAACCCCGGTACTGAACTTTTGTTCCATTAATAGTCATACTCAATCACGCAGTACAGGTGTGAGTTGGAGCACAGCATGGTGAAGTAGCGAGACACAGGTACTAATGTAATGCAATGACAAAAAAAATCAGTTACAGACACATAAGCAGTTTAAAGTGAACCGACAAAGATGCTTAGTCCTTATTGTTGGTTATTTTGTGTGCAAATATTGCATGTGTTGTTTTTTATG
>NC_056727.1:26886654-26904154 GCF_019279795.1 Protopterus annectens | reverse complement strand
ATTGAAAGGGTCTGTCACACATTCAGTATTAGCAATTTTTAAACTGATATCCATTGGAAATAGAACTGAATCATATTATTTCATTAAAATAATTAGTCTATAAGTAGGAGCTTCCTAGTTGAAGTTGTCCATAAGCTGTGAGAAAGTGGTCCATATTTTGCCCACTTGTTTCACATTATGAGAAGAAGTTCCTCATTTTGGAGATGGAAAGTTGAGAGGTATGCTGCTGATTAAGTACAGTGGCTAACAGGTTAAATCTTCTGCCTTACAAGGCTACGGTCTGAGGTTTACATTTTTTCCTCCAGTTGCTTTGTGGGCTGAGTTTTCAGTCTCCCTATTTATTAAAGTTTACTTTCACAGCTCAAAACCATGTTGACTATTTACCTTCAATAAACTGCCCATGCATATCACATTTACCCTTAATCGTCTGATCTAGTTTGTGTGGTCTGAAGACCAATTTACTTACCTGGTTAACAAATTAATACATTTAAAATATTGCTGATACTGTAGAAAAGGTGATATCATGCAGTGTTTTCTACAATTTGTATTGCATGTAGGAGAAAAACAGAGAGTGTCCAAGACAGATGGAGTTCATGGCAGGGGTAGAAAGATTTCATACAATCTAATTTGGTCATACTTGGATCTGAAGCCAATTTGCAATGTTAAGGTTTGCTTCTTGCAGGTATTCATACAAAAATGTATTTAATTTAATAGTATATGACATTCCAAAGAAGATTTATAGTTGTAACAATTTCACTGCTTGCAACAGGGTTATACATTTAGGTGACCATTAAGGGAATGCTAAAATTTCCATTCATTCAGCTGATGCTGAATATGAAAGTGATGCTTTAAAATAAATGTCTCAGGCAGTATTCCACAGCTATATACTTTAGACTCAATGTCAGTGATGAACAGCTGAAAGCAATAAACAGCCTACCTTCCTAAGAGACTGTGTTAAAATATACTACTCAAAACTACAGTGCTATTTAGTTACAGAAGGGAAAATGCATGTTTCCTGCTGTTTTAAAGGGGAATGCACCCTGTTCATTTTGCTTTCATATAATACTTTCTGTATCAGTAGCTATGAATCTGAATGTTTCATAAAAATAACCTTACTGTTTCACTTACTGCAAAATCAGTATATGGTTTTAGCTTATATGATGTACTGGTTTTATTATTCGTTATTAAGTTTGTTTTTCTTACCATACTACAGACTGTAGATGTACCAACACAGTTATTAATCTGTGGCACAGTTTTGTATGTGCTGAAAGATAAAAACAAAAGAATGTGTGCATTTCATAAACTTATAAACAATGTTTAAAGTAAGCATATGAGTCAACTTTGTGTGTGTGTGTGTGTGTGTGTGTGTGTGTGTGTGTGTGTGTGTGTGTGTGTGTGTGTGTGTGTGTGTGTGTGTGTGTGTGTGTGTGTGTAACTGCATTCTTTACAAAGAAGTCAAAATCTCCAGATCTAGTCTTAGACTTTTTGTAACTGTCTTATATTGGTGATGATCTCATAAACAGGAAAGCAGATTTGCTCAAAAACAGTTTACTGAGTCTGGAAGCTGGCTTAGTGGATTAAGGGACTGTTGGCAAGCTGTTTACTATGGTCCAGTGGTGCAAGGTTTGATTCCTTCAACCTCCATTGCCTAAATATGTGCTTCTTAACAAGTCATTTAACCTGACACTGAGTCTGAAAAAAGTCCATGAAGATCGATGATGTACTCCAGAAAGCAAACTAATAAATAAATAAACTGATAACCACTTAATTATCAAAAGCCTGCTAAGGCCTGGAGGAGAGTTTACAGAATGTCACTGGATGCAAAGCCCTCACATAAAAGTACTCCTATTGTCACTGAGGTTGATAGTAGTACACACGCTACACCCATCATGCACAATACAAAGCAGAGACATAGATCCATTTAAATGTAACCTTCCTAAACCCCAAAGACCTCCTAGATTAAGTCCACATAAGAAATATGTTACAAAGCAGCTCCAAATGCACTCTTTCAGAACAACACATACAGCCACATCTCATGGAGCCTCTCCTTCTAAGACCATAAGGCAAGCCACCACACAATGCAATGCCCTGGTCTTGGGGACGCCATTGTGAAAAATACAAATGTCCCTCTAACTGAGCTGAGTAAGCAGAAAGTCCTAGTCAGTTATTTATCAGGGGCCAGGATATGCCACATTACAGATGCACTCAGGTCAGTGGACCACAGGTACCAGTATGACTCAGTCATAGCCCAAGTGGGTGTAAATAACTTGAGACATACCTCCCTAGATTATATGAAGAGTGATATCATGGAGCTCTTGGAATATGTGCTCCAGGCTGTTATGACCCTAGCATTGAGTAGCATTTTACCTTTTCCAAGGATGATGCCACAACATGAACAGAAGATGACTGACTTGGATAATTAGCTTAGTTCTGGTGTCATTTTAAGGTTGCACAACATTTGTCAGCATAGAAGGAGATCTTCAACAGATCATCCTGCTTTGCAAGGGGTGGTCTGCACCTCTCCCCTCTAGGCTTTTGAATATTAGCTAAAACATTGTCCTTCCTCATAGAGCCTTGCTTAGGCAATGCCAAACTGAAAATGCTTCTGACATAGCAAATTAAAATCAAGGAAATCTAAAGGTGTTACTGCTCAATACTAGGCATCTACTCCCTACAAGCTTTCCTTACAGTAAAGAATGCTGACATCTGTGCAGTCAATAAGACATGGTTTAAAGCCACAGAGAACACACAAGCAGTGCAAAGCTATAATGTCTTCCACACATTTAAGCCACGTACTACACAGACAGAGACTAAAGGTGGAGATGTCTCAATTTACATCAGAAATAATTATATATGAAAGGTAGTCAAACAGGATGATGAGTTTGAGCTTCTCCATGTTCAAATTGCCTTAGTGAAAATCCCATACCATTTTCTATCAATCTATAAGTCCCCCTGTATGACCCATGAAACTCATGACATGTATTTAAGCTTACTGAAAATATTCACCATGCAGCACAAATCATGTTCATGAGTGACTTTAATTACCCCACTATTAACTGGGAATCACATATGGTACCAAATGTGCAGGCGCAGAGATTCCTGGATTTTGTGAACACAAACTCCCTGGACCAGATTGGCAATGCTAATAGCTGCAGTGAGCCAGCTGTACCTACTGGGAATAAGTACAGAGGTAACCCATAAAACAAGCCATGCTGGTGGAATCACAACATAAATAGTCTGTATAACAGCAAGAAGAAAATCATGACAAAAATTACGAGGTGCAGCACCCAGCAGGATAAAAATGCTCTCATCAAACTAAAACAACTCAGAAGAAAATTAAAGTCTATCAAAGCCAAATTCGAGGTAAATTTGGCCTCCCAGGTGTAGGACAGCCACAAGGCATTCTTTAGCTATGCCCACAACTTCAAAGACAATGCACAATTGTATGCAGAGTTCATTGTTAATGGAGCTACCTGTACTAAGCCAGAAGATATAACAAACCTATTGGCAGGCACTCTCCCATTAACTGTACCTCAGAAAATACCATCAAATACAACTTCCCCAACCTTCACTAGGGAACAGGACCTCAATGCCCTCACTATGGCCAATAAACTGAAGTGATGGACCCAGATGATATCCCAGGATGCTTTCTAAATAGCAAGAAAAAGTATCTATCAGGCCATCTGGAACCATTATTTAACCATAGCCTCCAAACAGCCTTCATGCCTAACAAATGGAAAACAACAATTAGCCATTTACAGATCCTGGAAACTACAGACTCATACATGTCACGTATCTCATATACAAAGCCATGGAAAGAATTATCATGGAAATGATTAATAACAACATAGGAAACCACCAGACACTGGACCCGACCCAATTTGGTTTTGTCGAGAGCAGGTCAGACTTACTCAATCTGGTGGATTTCTTTCAGAAGATCATCAAAACAATAGATGAGGGCAAAACAGTTCAAAAACCCACATTGATCTGGCCAAGGCATTTGACACAATGCCCCACTTGGGCATTGTTGACAAACTCAAGAGGTTAGGTATAAACCCTCATGCCACCCAGTAGATAGCCATCTGGTTTACAGACAGGACCCAGGAAGTTGCAAACTGGGAGTCCAACTCTGCAAAGAGGCCGGTCTCAAGCAGAGTCCTTCTCTGATCTGTCCTGGGACTGCTACTTTTTGGCATTTACTTTTCTGAAGTCAAGGGGAATGTCATGGGCATCTGGCTGACCAATTTGCAGAAGATTACGAATCAGGAGCAGTCATAGAATCCCCCACCCTCACTAATGTTTTCCTGGAAGAGCTGACACAGACAAATAGCTTGAGTCAGAGCCATGGACTAAAACTAAATGCAAAGAAATGCATAATCATGTTCTTCAGGAAGTCATCTACCCCTGGTAAATCATCACATTGACAACACAACCCTAAGAGTTGATCCAGTAGTCAGAAACTTGGAGAACATACATAAATAGCAATTTGGCCTTTGTCCATCTTGTGTCTAAATCATTCTATTTTGGGCAAAATATAAGCAAAGTTTGGAATTTAGATCCAAGGAGGTCATTGTTCCACTGTATTCAGCATTCATCAGTCCTATCATCGAGTACAATGCCCCCTTTGGTATGTACCTAAACACACACATCCAACAATTGGAACACCCTCACAGTTTCATCACTAAAAGAATACAGCGCATAAGTAAAATATCCTATGCAGACCACCTCAAAACCTTGTCCCTGTATTCTGTATCTTACAGGCTGTTAACTGGAGATCTTTACCTGGCATATAAGGCATTGTCACACCCTACCCTGATGGATTTCCTGCATATCCACAAAATAAGCAGCACCAAAATTACCCATTCTAAAAATTAAACCTTGCCTGTGATATAAATAGAGCCTGCTGGAAAGACAGGTATGTATTCTAGAGACTACCTTTTCTCTGGAACAGGCTCCTGATCCATGTGAAGTAGAGTTCCTCCTTAATTCAGTTCAAGTATAACTTGGACAATTGGACAAGAAACAGGAAATCCATCCTTGGGTTGACACCTGTGTCTCTAATGAACACAGGCAGCCAACAAATGTTTCATCCCCTTGGCCCTGGATTGTAATTGTTTCATCTCCCAAGCCTCTGTTTACACTTATTCAGGATACCAGACCTTGTCAGAGATTTGGGATGCATGGCTAGGCTTATAAAAGCCCTAGTGGTTGTTAGTCAATTACACACCTATGAACCTGTGAACCTATGAATTAAGTGCTATATTATGAAGTACTCACTGCATTGGGACTAAATATTACAACACTTGATTGAATAGTCAGAATAAATATATTGCAAATATTATATCATAAATCAAAAGTTGAATGCTGTCATCTCAAAGAATGATTAAATTGTGAAATTCCCTCACTGATAAGAAGACAGTTGAAGAAGTAAAAGAGCACTACATGATTTTTAAAAAATATATATTTTTGATTTGAAAGCATGTTTTTGTGAGTGTGTGTGTGTGTGCATGTGTGTGTCCTTACATAAAGGGAATTAAATTGTGCTAAAATTAATGTGGATAAATAAACTTTTGAATAACTGGCACAGAGCTCAGAGCTTAAATCCACTGTGAACTGAGTATTGACTGGAAAAATGTAAAATAATACTGGTGTGATAATCTGTGTTTCTTCAAAAAATTCTGGACCATATATGCCATGTTTAATTGTTTGTTTGGGAAAATTTTATTTTAGTTAAGTGAACAATGTGTTAAACATCACTGTAGGTAAGGAAATAAGCTTGAGTTATGAAACAACAACAAATAAAAGAACAGATGCATGTGAGAAGGAAAGTGTAGAAAGTACCTATGTAGGTGCACCATAAGAGACATATCACGATCCTACCTTATTTGTCCAATATTACTGAAATTTGGAACAAATAAAGAAATGGTCATACTACAGGTTGCCAAGTCTGAATTCAGTGAAGTGCATGCTTATACTGTGAAATGAAAGATACAGTATACAGAGGTCAGCATGGTTGGAAATAGTTCTACAGAAGAAGGGTTTTTCTGTAGAGGTGTACTTCCTGCATCTAGACACTATTGAAAATAAATGTTCTCCTTCTAGAGGGATACAGACAGTGTTGTTGGCAAAAGAATGGCACATTTACATTTGCTCCAGGAAGACCAGAGGGTTGTGGGTTCTATTCCCACTACAAGTAATCAGATTCCTGACAATGCAGTGCTGCATTAGGGACAGTTCTGTCCTGAACATGTCATTCTTAGAATGAGACATTAAATCACGGTCATGTCTGCTTGAATTGGTGGTTGCTTCTGTGGATTTAAAAGATCATAGGATAAAAAGTAGGGGTAATTTATTTACATGCTATTTACGTAACATTATTTACATATGTCACTATACATTTTTAATTTTGAAAAAAAAAATCTTCACATAATTTTTCCCATAATTTCTGTACTCTTCTTTTTATAAGATATTTGTTTTTACTGGCAATTTCTTTATTCCCAATCTCCATAGAAAATCATGACATTCTACTTGATTAGTACACCACTTGTTTCTTGCCTTTATAGCTATAATCTTTTCTTTTGGTACATATTTCCAAGGGTCAACACAATAATATTGTACCATTAAACTTTCATACCATTTTTTTAATCTTCTTCTATCTGATCAATCTTCATTTTCCACATTTATACTTTTTTCTTGATAATTTTCTATGTCTTCATTAATACATTTTTCCTGTCTTATTTTTCTTATTGTCTTGCAAAAATTTTCATAAATATACTTAAACTATCTTACAACTAATTTTGGATTTTCTTCATTTTCCATCTCATCACTTTATACAAATTTAATAAAGCAGCAGATACTACTGGATTTAATAATTCTAATCCCCCTCATCTTCATCCATATATAATATTCCTGTCTTGACTAGATTTAATCTAGATCCCCATGTACAAGTGAATATGAATTTTAACACTTGTTTTTCATGTCTAATAGGAATCATATACACACTTGATAAATATGCTATTTTTCCCACCTGTACTGAATTTATCAAAATAACTTATTTTGTATAAGATAATCAATATATTCTCCACAGGCAACATATTCCTTTTTGTTCTTGTAACAAATTTTCCCATTGCGTTTCACATATTGTTTTATTACCAAAATGTATTCCCAATACTGAGATTTCTTTCACTGTAAACTGTATTCCTTCTATTTTTATGTTATCCACAAAGATTTACTTCTATCCTTATTGAATGTCACTTCTGTTTCTTTTAAACAATCTACTACACAAAATATTGCTTCCCTTAGCCATCAATTATTTTTAGTAATTTTAATATTATCATCTGCATATGTTACTAAAACTGGAATATGTACATCTGTTTGGGTTATATATTTTGCATTCTTCAATTTACTATTCACATTAATTACTACCACATTCATAACTAAAACAAATAAAATACCACTCGGGGGACAGTTTTGTCTTGTTCCAGTACTCATCCCTATTTACTTACTTAACCAGCCATTAATCAAAATTCTTATCTTATTGTTACTATGTGCTGCCATGCAAACTTTTTTAACTTTACCACTAAAATTGCATGTCTCTATTAATTCCCATAATGTCTTATACTCTATTGAGTCAAATGCTTTATTAATATCACCTTCAATAAATTTTGTATCCTTTATTCTGTGTATGATATCATCTACAATTTCTTTTGCTATCATTAAGAATTTGAGGCCTTTCTTCCTTTTCATACCATATACATTTTCTTCCATTATATTTCCATCTTATTATGCAGTATTTGTTGACTTATCTTACTAAAAAATATAATCTGTATTATTTAATACTGTTGGCCTCCAGTTCTTTATATATTCTTTTTTGCCTCTTTTCCAAATAAATGTTAATATCTCACTACACAATTCCTTAGAACAAAAACCTTCATTCAACCATTCATTTAACACATATAATAAATACTCTTTCTGCTATTCCATTCCATTTTTTATATATTTCATACCCTATTCCATGTGGACCTACTACTAAATCTATGTTAACTTGTCTAAGAACTTTATATAATTCATACATATTGATATCTTTCTCAATTTCCTTATTTACTTGATCTGAAAAACGTACTTTTCATATTTTATTGCAATCTTTCTTTTTTTCTTAAAACATTTATTCCACATAATGAACTACAGATTCCATCATCTTTTTTTGATTTCTTACTATCTCTCCTACCTTATTTTTTATTGTTCTCTTTCACAATCTTACCCAAATATGCTGACACTTCCTCATTCTTTCTTTGTAATAAATATATTTGTTTATATAATAAATTATTGATCTTTTCATAATTTCTTTTATATAAATCGTTTTCTTTTTTTGTAATACTCTCATTCCTTTCTAGCTTTCCAATAGCATTTGTATATATTTCTACATATATTTTTTTTTCTATTCTTCTACTTTCCCTTTGCCATTTAAAAAGAAAACTCCTTTTTATGTTAATTTTAAATGCAATTCACTATTCTGATCAAATTATATAAAATGTTTTCATTGTAACACGATTTCTCCATAATTGTACGGTTTCTTCTTTTCCCTTTTTATTCCATTCTTTTTCATTTATTCTTTTTATTCTCTTTCCTATCCTTATATGTTCTATATTTTCATTTATCTCTAGCCGTATTGCTAAATGATCTGTAAATCTTGCTACAACTGCTGTTTCTATTGCTATCCTTATTCCATCACATATTATATAATAATCTATTTCTGATTTCAGAATATCTCTTACACACATCCAGAACCTTCTATTCCAAATAAACAACTTACTACTTGTCCCAGTCCCCTTCAATAAATACACTGCACCAAATGACATTTGACAACCTTTATTAAACTTCCATAAATTTGAATAATATTTTAATTTTTGATCATATCATGAAGATCTTTATGGAACAATATTTTAATTTATCAATCACAGCATGAACATCCATATAACCTTTTACTAGGGCACTGTAACCCCGCTCACCCTAACCAAATAAGCAGCATTCTCAGCTCCACTCACTTATTTTTACTTATCAAGCAGCGTCCTCACCTCTGCTCACTTACTTTACTTATCAAACAGCATCTCATCACTCAATTTCATTCCTCAACTTATTGAAACATCCAACACCAGAGGGGACACAGAAGAGGGGAAAACCTTCCCCTCTTCTCTGCCAACCAGCCTGACACAAGCTGCTTGACCTCATTCACTCCAAAACATTCAACAAACCCTCCAAAACCAACCTATGTGTACATTAAGGAGGTCCAAACCAAAATCATTCAGGTGTACTCCATCCTCTGAACCACACAGGATCCCCATCATTGACATCCAAATGCCCTACCATATAAATACCCAAAGCAGCCAGCTGCCTAACTAGCCTAACATTAACAAGTCAATGAGCCCACTCCAAAGCCAAGACCACCATAGTACCACCTCCATCTGCCTGCCCTTTCCCAACTGCCCTGTTTTAGATTTACACAACCAAATGTGTGTGGAGCCAAAACACTGAAACATCTTGCCAAAGTAATGATCAAAACAAGTCTGACACCCTAAGAGCTCCAAATAATCATCCATAAAGCAAACGTCAGCCATACAGTACGGTCCAATGAATTTCCAGTTACCAACTCTAATACACGCAATAAAACCTTCAAAACATATCTTGTCAATGGCCGTTGTCCATCAGTCTTCACAATCCTACCTCAGCCCTTTAACATACAAACCACAGTCCAAGATTAGAAAAATCACATAACCCTAGCACATGCTCAGCTATACTACTCTCAGCTAAATCCACCTTGACTGATTGAACTGCCTTACCTTTTTCTCAAGCCTAAACCAAAATTTCAACAACAATCCTTCCCACCAAAGTCCTCACTCATCTGTCAGCCCAATCACTAGTTTAACAAAATCTTCCAAAGCCTTCCTATATCATAGTGAAGAAACACAGCGAAAGCTGTAAAACACACAAATTTAATAGAGGTAAGCACTTTCACATCTAATATGATGCTTCTTCAGACTGAAGAAGCATCATATTAGATGTGAAAGAGCTTACCTCTATTAAATGTTTGTGTTTTACTACTTTTGCTATGTTTCTTCACTACAATATTTATTCTGCTGATTGGACTTGTTGCTGTAGTTGAAGTTCATCCACAATGGCCTTCTTTTTATTGGTTTTGGAAGCCTTCCTATATGCCTTCCTTTCACACCCAATGATGTTTGCTTCTCCTCATTCATCAAAAGGCTTCAAACCTAACAAAAGGAATGAGCCAGGTGAACTGCCTGAAACACAAACTTCAATAGCTCAAAGAGCTCCATGACATTTTTAATCTGGGCCTTGTCCTTTGACTTACCACTGAATCTTTTCTTTCAAATGTGTTACTTTCACATCTGGAAAACAAACTTTGGCCTCTATCCACTACCAGTCCCAGGAAAACAATGCCTTGGGTGAGCCTTCTAACCTCTGTCTAGCCAATGGAATACCTGGTTCCTCTCACATCCCCAAAGACATGTGTACCTTTCAATGCTCTGTCAACCCTTCACTTACTCTTATGATGTCATCCAAATTACTTATTGCATTCTGGTTGCTCCTCACACTGTTGCCAAATCCAACGGAGAGCAGTGCTAAACCTCTCAAAGTACCAGAGGCCACCGAACATCCCATCAGCATAGCCTTGTCAAAATAAAACTTAATCCCAACTACCCTGCCCAACAGCCACTCTTCTTCTTAAACTGGTAGTAAAGTAAACAGATAAACAGATTCAATCTCTACCTTCACCAAACATGGGTCCATAATCTTTTGAATGAAATGCACTGCATCATCCAAAAACACATAACTGACTTTTGTGTCATCTCCGGAAATGAAATCATACACAGATGACTCAAATGAAATTCCTTTCTGTCTTTTTGAGAACCAATGCTAATGGAGAAACCTTAATGCTGTTAAAGGGAGAAATATCAAATGGACCCAATAACCCACCTGCCTGCCATTTCTTTTCCACCAAGCCTTCCAATATCTCAAACCCTGCAAGGAATGCAGATGTTTACCCATTAACCCCTCCCACCCCTAATTTAATAGAAAATCCCTCATATAACCCATCTATTAATTCAAACTTCAACTGCTGGATCAGAACATTGCATGAGCAGCTGATGCAATACCTGTATTTAATGGAAAAATGCATCACCCACTCTTCTCTTTTACCCACAAAAGAACACCCCCTTCTTTGCCCCAAAATTCACCCTACCCCAACTACCTTGAAATCCAGAAAATGATAAAGGTAACCCACCCAATTCAGGCTGCTATGAAACAAAGTGCCTTCCAGTCTGCCACCTGCACAGATGAATACGTAGCCACACACTTCAAACAAGTGTGCAAAACCTACATACCACCCAAGAACAACACCCCACATTAAAAGCCCAACATATGCCCAAACCCTTACCCTAGTAACTTACTCAGCTAATAGCTGCATAGTGGTTAGCCATATGTCAGGGTGCCTCACCTCCCAACGTATTGGCTGATCCACCACTCTCCACTTCCACAACCTCTGCTTGAAACACACCAAAGCATATCCCACCTGTAGACATTGAGCCTCATATATCATGAGAAAGAAACTTTTCCTTATTCTTGGTCTGTCCTCTTATTTATGGCTTTGTCCAGATTTCTTGCTGTAAAAGTTTGAGAGATACACACCTCACAAAACATCCCCAACTCAGAATGGCCCATGGGTCCAACAGCAGCCAAAGAAGGAAAAAAAACACTCCGGTTGGGGAAGAGAGCCATACTGGCATGCACCCTGCCACACACAACAACCACTATTGCTGCATATAACTCTTGACTATCTTAATTCTCACACAATGTCCAGACCCCACCCCATATCCTTGGTCTGCCCCTCGCAAAACCTGAGTCTCTCTGACAAATCACTAAAGAGGAAGTCACCAAATAATATACCATTAAGTTTTTGCCTTCGTATCTCTCACACATGCACACTAACACAAATCCTTTTATGTCAGCAACTCTCCAAGCCAAACAGCATTATACTATTCAGCAGCAATTGTGCTTCCCACTGTGAGTTTGCATATGTAGTGGAAACTATTATAGTACCTCACTCAGTGACCACAAAAACCAGATCAAAGCTTTTGCTGAGGAAAACATACCAAAAGAGCCATGGCAACTTACTACCACCAACAACGAATTGCAAACCCAGTCAATAGCATCAGAAAACCTGAAGTGGAGTTCCTCAGCCAAGAAACTATCTAAACCACCCACCAGTGATAACGGCCACTTTTAACGACATGTAAGTCTCTTGCTGGAGCTAACGACCCCACACAATTGTCTACAGTTTCTCCAGTTAATGATACAGTTTAGAAGAAAATAAAAGGAAAGAAAAATGACAACTTTCAAAATAAACCACATGAAATAATTTTTTTCATAAGACAGTTGTCCTTTAAGTAATGCTAGTTTCTAGGTGTAACATTAAATCAAGACTCAAGAGAGTACACCTATTAGTTGTACCAAACAATAAAGGATAGGTATGCAGTTGGGATAACATACTAGCAGTCTTATGTTATAGTTATGATAGTTCTCACATTAAAATGAAATATTAGCAACACTAAGATATTATAATCTAGTTTAAGATGTGTAACATTCCGCAATCAGTTTAAGTACAGTGGAAAAGCCCTCCATGAGCAAAGGTTTCTATTACAGAAGTCTCAGACACATGGAAGGACAAGGAACCAAGACCTCACCTCAGTACAGCACACATAACCAGCCCTGAGACACCAGTAACTAAAACTTACCACCAATGATTATTCAAGCAGCTAATAACTGCCTCACAAGATGATCCAACCAAAATTGCACTATATTGAATCTGAGGCCTGACTATATGACCAATAACCCTTGCAAAATCTGCTGCCCAGCTACATTTCTGGAACTAATTATTAACTAGCACCCAAGCCTGTATATGCCACATTATACTTATGGGGAGATGGGAAGAGAAATAAAAACAACTCTCAAACTCCCAAAACCAACAGAAACATGCACAAGCTCCTACAACATCCAAAACCATATTAACCCCAAGTCTTACCTGTTCTCCATTACCTACTGGTCATCAAGGATGTACACTTGCAGTATGTCAAGCTCATGCCAAAATCCAATCCCTTACCCAGTCACACTCACATAAAAAGAGTTAAGCACCTCCTTGTACTTACCTCATTCCTAGCAAATCTCCTATTTTCCCAATTTTACCTTTCCATCCTCACCAACCTAACCTTCTTCCACTACCATCTTAACTCCTATTACTATTACTACCCGACCCTTCCCTGAAGATGTTCATGAACAAATTGGTTTGTTCCCAAACCTCATATTTCATCATTTTCTTATCTCCTTTCCTTTCTTTCTCTTTATACCTGTTAAATCACAATTAAAATTGTTAAAAAGGGGTTGGGAGGGTGGCCTAATGGTTAAGGTGTTTGCCTTACAAACACAAGGTGCAGGGTTTGAGTCTCACAAGGGCCAATTGGCTAGGCTTAAAATGGCTCGCAAGGGCAGTTAGCTTAGTACTAATCTATGAACCTATGAAAATGCCATATTATATAATATTTATATTTAATACTATATATTCCAATATTTTCTGAAATAGACTCCCCTTTCATTGCATACAACATATGCATATAATGCTGTAATATTTATATTATTTCTTGCCATCTGACATCAATAATGGTCAATCTTCCCATTCCTACTAATGTTACATATAATATATTTACCATTCTTCTGCATAATACTGCTATTCCTGAACAATGTTCATTTCCCAGATGACATATTATATTTCATCCCAAATTTTTCTGTTTGCAGTCTTTCTTCCTCTATTAAATATCTCATGTTTTCTAGTACAATTATATCGCTGTTACATTTATTACACCATTCTAAAATTCCTGTTCTTCTGACTATATTTTATACTATTTACATTTACTAAAATAATTCTTACTCTTCCTTTTCCTTAATTTAGGAGAAACCATTTACCCTTTTTTATTTTCATTACCCATTTCCTTTATTTTTTTCTTTTAAATTAATTCCTTTAAACTTTCTTTTCCTATGTTTCACTCTTCTTCATATAGAGTTAATTTTCCCCTCACTATTTTCCAGTTCATATCTTCCTCGTAACTAATTTCTGACACTTTTTTATCTCTACTTTGTCTTCTTGTTCTTTATTTTTATTTTTTTCTTCTTCTAAATTATCTTCAATTTCCAATTCTTTTTCATATTTTTTCCATATCCTTCCCTAATTTTTACTATCATTAATCTCTTTTGTACAGTCCATCCATAAATGTCCAGCTTGTTAGCATTTATAACATTTTTAATTCACATTTTTGCATCCTATCCTGTTTTCCAGTATGTATAACATTTTTATTTCAATTATTCGCAAAATATCCTTCTTTCCCACAAAAAAAATGTTTTTGGTGGTCCCCAATATTTTACTATTCCCCTATTATCCTCAACATTTATAACAATTGAAATGTGCACAATCTTTTCAATTTCCATTCTTAAAACAGAATTACAATCCTACCCCTAGTGCATAAACCTCTATTATCATAGACGTTTGGAATGTCCATCACTTCTTCAGAAACATTTTTTAATTTTTAAGTCCCTTTTTTGACTTCTGCATGGAATTGTATATGATTTTTTTTAAAAGCTTTTACCAAATAATTGTTCTGTGGGTTATCATTTTGTCTCTTTTCATGTTCACAGAAGAAGTTGTCCATTCCTTGAATAGTCCCAAAAATAATGACACAGAAATTCTTATCAAGATAAAACTCTTACCTCTTGTACCCTGACACAAATAGATATGACCCATACCTCATATCTGTTTAACCCAGTGTTCTGATTGCTTTGTATTCTCACTATACACTTTCTTAGCAAACTGTTATCTCTATTTTGTTGCTGGTCTTGCGTACTCCCAACTGTCTCAGCATATGATTTTCTGTTTGGTTCAACAACCCTTTTTTATCATTTCCTCTGCATCTTCATTCTGGATTTTGTCCATTATATCTCCCCACAATACATCTTTTCTATTTCCCAGTTCAGTTTGTAACAGCATGTCCTGCAATATATCATCCTGCAACCCTCCTGACTGGAGGGTTGTAACCACACACTATTCCTTTGTCATTAAGTCCAATTTGGCTAGCAAATTTGCTTGAAATGGTATCACAGAATCTTCCTTCTGTAAGCTGTCATTAGCCTCTGTTCTCTTCATCAACTCTTACATGTCAGGCAATTTCCTCCCAGCCACCACTGCATTAGGATTAAGATGTGTGCATGTGATTGCAGCTAGCTGTTCTGCAATTAAGGAAACAAATGAGAAGGGCAACTTCCCAGATGCCTTGGCCAAATTTCCCATAGTAGTATAAATTCCACCTTTTGTCCATCCACCCTGAAAAGAGGCCTATAGCCCAGTGGGACAAACTTGGTCAACAAAACAATAAAGAAATTGTGGTTTTGTTAGGATCCCAAGTAACAGTTAAATGAAAAACAAACATTTATGGTACCAACTGCTGAAACCATTTATGTGCTTATGACACAGCTTAAGCCAAGGGGAAATAATCCTACTGTTTGTGGAAGGTGTACATTTTCAAAAATAAACATAATGTAATTAACAACACTAAGTTATATGGTAAGCATAGAAAAAAATTATCATTGGGTTTAAAAACTAGACTATTACTGTAGGCACATACAGAAGAAGGAATTAACAAAATCATTTGCCAATCTCCACCCACACTGACTTAATGAGGTGATGGAGGTATGACTTGTGATGGTCAGGGAAGCGTCCATGCCTTAGAATGTCCTGGGAAACATTACGAAGGAATGTGTCCTAGGAACAGAAGAGGAAGACATCCAGCACATGCCTTGCAATAAGGTCCAACAGCAATACCTTTACACAACTGGCACAGGTTATGCAAGAACACATGCCGCTGCACACATGTAGATTTAGAGTCACTGTCCTGAAGTGGAGGTAGGTGGGGAACACTTGCATATTGCTATGTCTGATATATATATATATATATATATATATATATATATATATATATATATATTTATGTATGTGTGTATATATATATATATATATATATATATATAGATATATAGATATATATATATAGATATATATATATAGAGAGAGAGATAGAGATATATACATATATATATATATATATATATATATATATATATATATATATATATGAAATCTGACTGACAATCCAATATTACTTATGGCTGGGACTTTATACACCCAATCATCTATATGTATGCAGTTAGCTCCATTCATGAGTGTCTTTGCTATGAAAATAATATGGCCCCATATGTTACTGTTTGATGAGTAGTAAGACACAGGCTGCATACATTTATGGGTTTACAGACGTCATTGCCATTGAAATAGGTTTGGGTTGCCTTTGTCCCCATTCTTCATGGTGCATGATTTTGAGATGAGAACGCTGGGCGCAGTGCAGTTAACACTGTCTACCCAGCCAGACATGTATATGGCTGTACTTTCAACCTGAGGCAGGCTTTGTTACACCGGGTGCAGTAGGGTGACTAGCTGATGTATGTTGCATGAACAGCTATCCATTTGGAGGCAAAATGGCTGAAGATAGTGACATTCCTGCCAACTACACTCATATATGCCACCTCTGACAAGCTGCAGACCCACATCCCACATAGTACTGAGTCCTTATCTACCATTTACAGTGATGCCTGTATCCTTTGCTGGCACTCAAGTTTAGTACACATCTCCGACATGTCTGTTACTTGACCCCTGTTTTGTTCAAAATACAGCTATGTGGTGGATCCCTGCACACAGAATCACATGGCTGATCAGCATATATGGCTGTGCACCTTGTGCTGTTTCTGGAACACTGATCTTATGAACTGCTACAGGTATCCACCTGTGAACAGTATCATGTAACTATGCTCCATGAGGCCATCGTCCATGGTCTGCCTCTCCCACTTATGAGATGACATTGGTTGCAGTGCCAGGAGGCCCTGTTTCAGATCATGGTAAATAAATCTATAGGTCTAATGCAACCCACCCTCCTTCACAGGCCATCATTGTTGGACCCCCTGCCCATGATGTGGGTTCTTTCATATGATGCCTTCACCTGCATGACTCCATGGACAATGAGCCATACCCGTTGTGTCTGTTAAGGTTTTCTAGTGTTTGTTTCCCATGGCATATATTCTGCTGTTATTCATGGACTATATCCAGTATTCCTGTGCTGCTTTGGGGTGTACACTCTGCATTGTCTGTGCTAAATAGAAACATTCTATGTGAGAGATCTGGGGATCTGCCTAGAACCTGTGCTTTGCTCTTTCCCGACAGGCCTGACTTCATTTACCAGGTCATTTCCATGCTCACTTTCAGCAGTGAGTGTACTTGTGGCTGTCTTCTGGAACTGCTGTTGTTGAACACTAATTCACTGTATACTGTGTGCCA
>NC_056727.1:26854154-26881654 GCF_019279795.1 Protopterus annectens | reverse complement strand
TTCAACATTCTGATCTCAGCCACCCACGTTACTGCTTACATCATTCAATAGAGTACCAAAGGCCAGACTATGCTCAGTATATTAAGACAGTAAAACATTTATGTGACAGTAATTTGCTGTAGCCCACAGCAGGAAGAAATAAGAATGTGAACATAAAGCCAGGTGCACATTCTAGTGTATTGTCATGCATTTAAAACAGCCTTGAAACGGAATTAGTTAAGACGTGTGTGTGTGTGTGTGTGTGTGTGTGTGTGTGTGTGTGTGTGTGTGTGTGTGTGTGTGTGTGTGTATCTGTGTCTTGATATTGATATTGTGTCTGTGTGCATGTTGTGTGCATGTGTGCACGCGTGTGTGTATGTACCTGTATGCATCTGTACATTTCAGTACGTGCCTGTCTGTGTGTATGTGTGTCTTTATATGATATTGTGTGAATGCGCATGGTGTGTGTGTGTGTGTGTGTGTGTGTGTGTGTGTGTGTGTGTGTGTGTGTGTGTGTCTATGTGCATGTGCATGTGTGTATGTGTGTCTGTGTGTTTATGTGATATTATGTAAGCATGCATGTTTTGTGTACAATGTTCACGCATTTGGGATGAAAAATGTCCTATGTTTTTAGAGAAAACACAGCAAATTCTCCGTCAGTACATTTAGTGGTGGTAAATATTTTGTGATACTTGACAATTTCCTTAAAATTGTAACAAATTAATTGTAATTGCCTATATATATGCAGTTATTACCTCAGCCAGTTAATTTAAAATCTTTTCATTATGTGATTGCTATGAAGCTGTGATGATAATCAGACTGCATATGGCTATTTTTTTGCATGCAATCATTTGAGTGTGTGTGCACATGCATGAGCATATGTGTGATGTGCATGTGCACGTGTTCTATGGGCTGCAGTTCCCTAAATGGAAGTTTTAGAAGGAAATTTTTAATGTAATTTAGTGCAGCATTAGTATGCAGTGTGATAACTAGTAACGATTCCCTGTGAAATAAATAGGATGAGCTTTTAAAAATGTGTTGTTGTGCTAGACAGTTACTGATGTCTTTTTGTCATGCCAAAACTACATTCACCCACTTCTTATAAAATAATGCTGCCAACCAATTGCTATTGAAACAGTTCAGACAAACCATTCAACTTTTAACTGAAAAACTTTGCAAGTACTTTTTTTTTTACTTATAATAATCTTGTCAGTTTTGTAGATAACTTAAAAGACCATCAATGAACTCCAAAACAACTGTTATATTTATCAGAAGTATAAAAACAAAAAAATGGTCAAGAAACACGAATGTATTAAAAACAAATTCACAAGCCATTTGGGATGTACCTTACAAGACATCTGCAACAGCTGGAAAGACCACAGAAGTACCTCACCAAGAGGATCACCGGCCTCAAACAGATGCCCTATGCAGCTCGACTGAAGAAACTCCAGCTGTACTCAGTTGCATACCGCCTACTCAGAGGTGATCTCTGCCTGACATACAAGGCCATGTCCAACTTAGCATTGATGGACATGCTCCACCTAAAGAAAACCATATCCCCTCAAGCCACACGCTCTAGGGATCTAAACATCACCACAATAATAAATAGGACGTTCTGGAGGGATAGATTCCTGTCCCTGAGACTTCCCATGATTTGGAACAAGAGTCCAATCTACATTAGGCAGAGATCCTCGCTAACACTCTTCAAGAGAAACCTTGACGAGTGGATGGGAAACAGGAAGTTTACCCCGGGGATCACTTCAGTGGCTCTGCTGGACAGAGGCACAGGGAACTAATCTAAGGGGGCGGCGAAAGCCAACACATTCTGGCTAGGCTTATAAATGCCTTCGGGCAGATAGCCTAGTACCTACCTATGAACCTATGAACAACTTTAATATTAATCTAAAAACACAGAAAATACAAGAGTAAGTGCTTTCATTCTTTATGTAGAACTTAATCATTTAATATTACATTAATATTAAAGTTGTGGATTCGTTTTTAGTACATTCATGTTTCTTGACCATTTTTTAGTTTTGTAGATAAGTAACAGTAAAACATTTTAAGTATCAATACTGCCATGGCTGTAATCAAATATAGCAATCAATTAGTAAGGCATCATCACCTGGATTGCACCCAACTATTAATATTTATTTAATTTGATATATATTTTGGTTGATTTTCCTTAAATTTGCTTCTTTGCATGTTACATCTTTTGCAAAATGCTCCTTGGTGAAGCACTGTAATTAAGATTGAGATGAGGTGAACTGAAAGAAAATTATACAATGATTTGGTTCTTAGCAAGTAGTAAAATGTGAGCTTAAATAGATCTGCATTATTGTATTCTTACATTTTATCCTTCCTTCATGTGCAAATATCTGAGCTGAAATTTCCTTCAGACTATCTATAACCCTTTCACTGATACCTTTCTGACAAATAAACTAATAACGTTTACCTTATTCTTATTTTTGAGGGAGGAATATGCTAACAAACTGTTGTATATCCCTCACATGCAGACAGGTTTGTAAAAATTCTGTTTTCTGCTCAGTGTTTCACTAAGTCCACAGTTGTTATATTTCTGCTTGCCATCCAATCAAAGGAGATTCTGAGTAAAAAGTACTACAATACTCACATACTTAATTATTGTAAGGCAAATAATAAACTTTTACTAGAAAAAATCATGGCTATGGCCTACTGAGCATATTAAAGGAAGATATTGTAAAAAGTGCAGAACAACAGTGTTGGCACTAAACAAACAGCAATTTGCAATGCCATAGGCTTCAACTAGCTTCTGTAAAATAGCCACATATAGACACTGCGTCATTCTATCATATCCCTGAGATCCATTATGTGGCACTTAGTGCATTAAATTAAGCTAGTTTTTGTTGTTAAGCACAAGAGTTACATGTGCATGCTGCATAAAGGTCTCTGTGTTCGCCATTGCTTCGGTACCGGTGGTTTGGGACTGTCTACTTCAGTTTCTTTGACTTGATAGTCTTTCCATCTTCACATCATCTACAAAGGATAGATTTGTTCTTATGGATCGAAGTCAGTGGAGGTGCACACATGAGCAGCTTGCTGTCAAAGGAGACACATGAATGGACAGCTTGCTATCAAAGGAGACACTAGATGGACTGCTTGCTGTCAATGGAGACACATGCATGGACAGCTTGCTATCAAAGGAGACACATGCATGGACTGCTTGCTGTCAAAGGAGACACATGCATGGGCTGCTTGCTGTCAAAGGAGACACATGCATGGGCTGCTTGCTATCAAAGGAGACACATGCATGGACTGGTTGCTGTCAAAGGAGACACATGCATGGACTGCTTGCTATCAAAGGAGACACATGCATGGACTGTTTGCTATCAAAGGAAACACATGTATGGACTGCTTGCTGTCAAAGGTGACACATGCATGGACTGCTTGCTGTCAAAGGAGATGCAGGCATGGACTGCTTGCTGTCAAAGGAGATGCATGCATGGACAGCTTGCTATCAAAGGAAACACATGAATGGACTGCTTGTTGTCAAAGGTGACACATGCATGGACTGCTTGCTGTCAAAGGAGATGCATGCATGGACTGCTTGCTGTCAAAGGAGATGCATGCATGGACAGCTTGCTATCAAAGGAAACACATGAATGGACTGCTTGTTGTCAAAGGAGACACATGCATGGACTGCTTGCTGTCAAAGGAGACGCATGCATGGACAGCTTGCTATCAAAGGAGACACATGCATGGACTGCTTGCTAAGTGTTTATACATTTCCAGAAAGGGTCACATGCAATTATTGTTTCATATGCACTTTCTCTTGGTCCTTGTTTTTTAGGCTATTACTCTTAGCTCAGTGCTCTTGCAGTATAAAAGAGAACTGCCAATGTCAGCTTTTTACTCTCAGACTCTCGTGGGTGAGCTTGGTGTTCAAGTTATTTGTTTATTTATTTAATTCTTTCTGTTTTTGCCTCAGCAGTGACTTATTTGGTTCACCTTTTCCTCCATGCTACTGACACTGGAATAATCCAGGCAGGAGACTTGACAGCAGTGGGCCTTGATGTCCATCCTATGGGACATGAACTCTTCTGTTGACTGTCAGGTGTGCTGAAGAGTCCAGCAACACACTGACCAGCTGCTGCTGCCAGATGCTTCAACACACCTGATATGACTGTCAGGATTTCCTGCATTCTTTTTTCTAGGTTCACACTCTCCCAAGATTTTCTGCGTTGGAATGCAGTACTAGATTTTTACCATAATTGGGGTTCCCTCAGCAAGACATAGATCAGTTAAATCCCTCAGGACAATTGGGCTGACCTCAGAAACTCACTTACATCCTTATCCATTAGGATCTTCAAGCTGTATATCCATTATTCTAGCTGGATTCATTCTTGACAAAGTCAAGTACTACAGAAATGGCTTAGTCTTGCATTTAGCATTAGCTAACATGCTAGTTCTTCTTCTCCTAGATGCATGGCTAGTCTTAAAAGGGTCCTTGTGATCATTAGCCTTATAAACACCTAGGAACCTTTGCTAATTTTCCACTTGGATTACATTGATATCACTTTGCAGAAAACTGATCGGTATTAGATAGTGATTTGTTTAGTTTCTGATGTGTCTAATCAGCAGTGAAAAAGTCAAACCAAGTAATAATGAGTAAAATAACACGCTCAGTTCCACTTTGTGCATTATTAGGTGGTTAGGTGACTGACAAATGATTCTTTTGTAAAAAATAAATAAATAAATAAATAATAATAATAATGCAGAAAATCTTGCTGTCGGAGCACTTGTTAACAAAGTATGTATTAGTCATTTGCCCAAGTCATGAAAGTAAAGGGAAAATAAATAATCTTAGTGACAACTGCTCCTTCTGTGAATTACTGCAGTCTCCCCTTTATTCTCAAAGTAAGTGCCACCAGTACTTAATCATTTTAATATCACCCTTTTCTCCTTCCTCTGAGATGATTACAGGTTTTTGACTGTACCCATGATCTATGATCTGCTGATTGAGATTGCTGAAAGGAAGGCATTTCTAATTTCTGAAGCAGGAACCGATACTTCTACTAAGTATCAATGTTTAGTTAAATGTGGAAAAATCATTTAGTTGAATTTATAAGTGCGCACCATGGGATTTTATAAATGAAGATTAGCCTTTGCATTTTAGAGGGCTTTCATATTTCACAAATTGAATCACCCGTCTTTAGCCATCTAAATTGTTTAATAGAATGACTTTAACATTACTGAGGGATGAGTGAAAGAAGGCAGAAAAATGAAACTATCTTTCTGCCAGATGAAGCTCAGCTTAGGAAAGTAATAAATGAAACAAGAGACCAGAATACATAAGACTAAATATTTTCATTTGATATTATTAGACACAAACAAGGAGAAAGTAGGCAACAACAAAAATCAAATAGAAACAATGGACAGAAAAATATGGAAGAACATTCTAGAAAGTAACATTTACAAATTCTTTCAGTCCCAAACATAAATTACAAATACTGTATTATCCTTATCAAATTGTAGAGGAATTTTCAAATTTCACTTATAGCAGCATCAACCCAAATGTGGATAGAGCATGTAACTTCACAAAGATATTCTATGCCCACCTAGGTAAATATATCGAACAGGCAGTCCAAATCAAATCTAACTATACAGGGAAATTCAAAAACAAACCACCACCAGTGTATGTCAACTGTACAATAAAAAATAAACTCATTAAAGTGTACAGCAGATCAAAAAATTCATATACAAAATCTATGTCAGATGTATTACTAAACAATTGAATAAAATACTATTAGATCTACCAAAGCGAACCATGAACTCAGATTATCTGAAGCCCAGAACAATTGGAAAACATTCGCTATATTAGAAAATTAAGACATGACATCTAACATTATCTGGAACTTTCTCAAAATGGCACAGATTATTCTGACTCAAAATACATTTCCAATATTCTGGCAAACAAGTTCAGTGCAGCTTTTACCATGGAAATGGCCATCCAAAGTCCACATATCCCTGCATCTGTCACCCCCCCCCCCCCATCATTACAAAGGAACATGTACTGAAGGTATTCTTCAAGATCCAAAATACTTCCCTCATTAGACTTGGTACTATACCTTTACTAAGCAGTATTAATTGAGCCACAGCAAAGCCCCTGTTTAAACTATATAACCTGAGCAACAGCAATAGCAAATTATAAGATTTAACATTGAAATAATAATTTGCAAAATGAACCATCTAAAAACAGAACACAATCAGTGAATCAAATGAAGCCAGTTGGCATGCCCCCACCTGTTCTGGCTAATTCATCCCCCCCAAGGGCATGTACAGTGCCACCTGAGTTCCACACTGACACCAGACTTCCCACTGCCTTAAATCCCTTCCACTCAAATATTTTAATCAATTCATAAAGGAAAGGGGGGATAACAAGGAAGAAAAAGAAAAGGCCGCTACATCTGAAGCCTTGACCTACTTTTCTAATATGAAAATGTTACCCCGACTGGTGGAAAGCGTTCTTTTCTATGAATCAGTCACCATACTGCTGACAGGGAGACTAATCAGTAAAATATATAAGCCTTAATTGAAGGCTCAAGATGGGATGCTGAGCTGTTTTCATGACAGCCGTGTTGCTGTCTGACAACTTGCATTTATCAAACAAAAACCTGTTCGCAAAAAAGACCAGAGATGTATTCAATTGCTGTTGTGATCATTTCTTGAATTGTCAAAACAACCAAGTAATTGGAACATTAACATTTTTGGATTCAACATTCTAATAATAACTTGCAAAATGAACCATGTAAAATCAAAACAGTCAGTGAATAAAACGCAGCAGGTTGGCATACCCTTTACCTGTTCTGATCAACTCATTTTACAACCAGGAGTATGCACAATGCCTTCTGAGTTCCACATTGACTCAAGACTTCACACTGCTTTAAATCCCTTACACTCAAACACTCTAATCAATTTATAAAGGACAGTGGCAATAACAGGAAGGGGGAGGCGGCTACATGCTACCATCATGTTTACATGCTGTTCCCCCTTTCCAAATAAATTGATGGCTCTTGAGAGTTGCTTGCTGAGGAGATACTTGAAAAATAATTGTTCTGTACGTAGTATGCTACCTGTAGATAAAATAGGTCACATTCTAAATAACTCAAATGGACTCCATCTTCATTGAACAAACTCTAGGTTCACTGTGTTCAGAACAGGTTGATATATCACCCTGAAACCCATGATTTTTGATCCTCTGGTTATTCTGTGATTTAGAAGCCTGTGGATAATTTTTATCATTGAAGACTTGCAAGCTCCTGACCAGTATTACTGCAGCAATAAGATGACCACACTAAAGCCATGTAAGGAAAATTCTGCTGGAAGATGTTTAAATCAGTCACATTTTTGGGTAAAGTGTGTTTGGGAATAAAATCTAAATATTTTCCTCCAAAATGAATGATTAATGCATCAGAAGTTCTGCTCAACTTGACTTGTCATTCTGCAAAGGCAGACATTGAAGTCAGGGTAGTCCCAGTATGCCTATCCATTCGACCAAGTAACGTGTGGGGATGAAGACAAGACTTTTTTTCCATTAACCCTTATTTGTGATCTGAGAGCTGTTCTGTTTATGAAGGATTGATCAATGACCAGAATTAATGACATACATGCAATAAATACAGACAAATTCATTATCTGATGTAATTTAAGATGGCATTTGATTTCCATCTACTGGTTTGTTCAAAATATCAGTGGACTGCCCCTCTCTGGCCATGTCGAATGCTCCTTCAATTCTAAATAAGTGTGATGTGTAACCATGCTGAGAGTGCCTTGGCTGTTTAATGCTTCCCTAATCATGTTGTTATACTGCAACAAAGATAATGTGTGACCTCTGTGGTGCTGGAATATTGCTTTGATATTAAGAATTCACATGCTTTTTTTTCTTGGTTAATCCAATGGGGGGTGTCAAGAAATGTCCTCAGGTGGAAGAGGAGAATGGCAAGAAATGTCCTCAGGTGGAAGAGGAGAATGGCAAGAAATGTCCTCAGGTGGAAGAGGAGAATGGCAAGAAATGTCCTCAGGTGGAAGAGGAAAATGGCAAGAAATGTCCTCAGGTGGAAGAGGAGAATGGCAAGAAATGTCCTCAGGTGGAAGAGGAGAATGGCAAGAAATGTCCTCAGGTGGAAGAGGAGAATGGCAAGAAATGTCCTCAGGTGGAAGAGGAGAATGGCAAGAAATGTCCTCAGGTGGAAGAGGAGAATGGCAAGAAATGTCCTCAGGTGGAAGAGGAGAATGGCAGGAAATGTCCTCAGGTGGAAGAGGAGAATGGCAAGAAATGTCCTCAGGTGGAAGAGGAGAATGGCAAGAAATGTCCTCAGGTGGAAGAGGAGAATGGCAAGAAATGTCCTCAGGTGGAAGAGGAGAATGGCAAGAAATGTCCTCAGGTGGAAGAGGAGAATGGCAAGAAATGTCCTCAGGTGGAAGAGGAGAATGGACCCAGGAATCTACCAAATTATGCTTCCTCTGCTACTGCAATGATCCTTTATGTTAGAGCATCATTCCCTTGAGTGGATTTCAAGCTTTTTTATAACTTTGTTTTGAATGGAGAGATGGATTGCAATGAGAAACCTTTGGAGAAACCTTGAATCAATGCATTAGCTGCAACCCTATTATGGTAGTCTTTTAACTCAAATAAAAGTGCTTCAAACCTAATGGAAGGATGATTTGCTGTGAGGTTGCATGCTCATTGCTGATTGCGTCTCTTAACTACACAAACAGAGCCTCTCCCATGCAATGCAGGAATTTTCTTGCCTGTTATTGCAGTGACATTGTTGATTATTGTTGCCCTGGAGTGGCTTATTTTTTGCCAGCAACTGAAAGCTGGGTGGATTCAGCAATTAGACCAAAAACAATGGCCACTGCTGAAAGCCCAGCATGAGTTTATTTCTTGAATCCTTGGGAAAGTCTTGGTTGGTTTGAGCTGACTTTTTCTAACATTGTGCTTAACCATGTGTCTAGATGACTTTGCTCCCATCTGGTCTCATTGTTGAAAGCTTTTGATTTTCTGAATTTTTCGTAAGCTATCCATATTACTCTTCCAAGTGCATGGTCAGCTTCCCAGTTGTCAATAAGTATGACAACAGTGGCAATGCCATTTGGAGTTCTTTTCTATAAGAACTGCTGTGTATAATAAAAAACCCAATGACCAATTATCCCAGGTTTTGGGTATCTCTTTATTGATATTTATCGTATATGACACCACGAGAGCAGCCATTGAGTCCCTGGAACCTGTTTTTTCAGCATCTACCAGTCTCTGTATCCCATCTATATCTGTTAATTCAAATTCATCAATGTATCCCCCTTTTATGTTCTTTTCTTTGACCAATTTGGGGATGTGAGCTACCAAATGGGTACTCATGGTGTTAATGTCCCCTCCTGATAAATAATTGTGGTTACATGTTGTGATCACTGGAAATGTGCTGTGCTGCAGTGACAGCCTTTCCCTGTTTTTATAAAATGATTGTCCTGGAGTTTCTAAAGCTGTATCCCTATGTGAGGGACTGGAACCAAACTCTTTATCCAAAAGTATGTCAAACAACCTGACTCTGCTGGACTATGATAATGATTCTAAAAATCCATTTAAATTCTTTTCTTGTGTCTTATTTACTACAAATTCTGCACCTATAACCTTGTCTTCCCATACAATCCTGTTACATGTATCTTCTTCCCTTGGAGTTAAACTGACTGCATTTTTGATGTCTGGATTCATTATGCTTCCAGTCACTTTCTGTGTTCTATTTCTCCATTTCTTAGCTGGTGTTTCAGAGAGTTGAGATGCATCTAATTTTGTTGCAGCCTATTCTAATTTGGATCTTGAAGGGATGCTTAAATCGTGGAGTTCAAATTCTTGGAAAAGCTCCTCTGCCTGTGAAGATAACGTTGCTCATCTTGCCTTTAAGTGTTGAAGTGAAACCTATGGAAAATAGAATAGATTTGCAGTTAAAATTAAAGCTCTAATACACTTCATGTCATTACTGTTGTTAGGAAACTCATAACCACTAATCTTGCCTTGAAGTTATGAATAACAAAATGAAACTCTGTTTTAATGTAAATGTTCTAAACATTTCTCACTGTCTCTCTTATAATTATTCTTTTTTTTGTTTTTGTATATGCTTCCTTACTGGTGGAACTCAGTTGCTTTGATATATTTGTGGAGTGAGCCCTTCTATATACCAAGAACTGCCTTTGTCAGATTGTTTGTAGCTGTCGGTTGGTGGCTACCCCCTTTTTATTTTTTTAATATAATTATTATTATTACTTTTATTATAAATAGTATAGATAGATAGATAGATAGATAGATAGATAGATAGATAGATAGATAGACAGATAGATAGTTAGATCATAATGTGTACCTGGAACACACTGCAGGAGAGATTGAATTACTTACTCCTCGGCTGCTTGAAATTATTTAACTTAAAGTGCCATATTTATGGTTTAAGGAAAAACCCTCTCAAGCTGTTATTTAAACGGCTGACAACTTCAGAAGAGGCATATGCTAGTAGATGACCATCGATCTCTCAACTATTGAATTATGTCTTCAAAACACCTCCCATTTTTTTTTGAAACTTTAAAACTAGTGAAATGTCTGGCCATTCAACTCAATCATATTGAGCTGCTTCCAGAACACTTTACTCCGTCCATTTGCATTTTCAGTTACCACAAGTGAGCCCTAGAAGCTTTACAGTTAAAGCCACTTAATGTGTTTTTCACAGCGGAAAATTATCTTTACCCTCCATCACATAATTCACAACAACTCAGCCACCAATCAAAAAGTTAGGAGGGACAAAATCTTGAGGTAATTAAGAACAAAGAGAGCCACTTTGAAGTGAGCAGCACTAATATATTAAACACTGACATCAAAAAGATACCATGACTTAATATACATTTTCAGAAATAATGCAAGTCTAGCAATCTAAATGTTGCTGTAATTAATAAAATTGATTCACAACTTTATTTCTGAAAGACCCCAATCTGGAAAAGGATTAAAATGGACAAAGCCAACATCTGTACAAATGACATCCCTGAGCACAGGGACAATTGAGATGTATGCGTCCATCATCACTCATGAATACCTAGAGTGACACATCAACCTGCAGGACAATTTTTCAAACAAACTACTGACTAAAAAGTACAACTCTTCCTTAGTACCACCCTTTGCTCTTATAATTTTATGACTCTTTCAATTTTATTGCTTTATTATCTTCTCTCTCTCTCAATATATATATATATATATATATATATATATATATATATATATATATATATATATATATATATCTATAGATATATATATATATATATACTTTTTTTTTTTTTTTTATAATATTAATTTTCACCAACCTTCCTGGTTGCTGGTGATCAGTTCCACTGCCATAATCAAGATAACTGCTTTGCTAAAGTGTTAGACATAAATGTTCCTCTTTATGAATCAATCACCATACTGCAGATTGAAAGACTAATCAGCAAAATATATAACCTTAATCGAAGGTTCAGAATGCTGAATGATTTCCGTGAAGACTGCATTGTTGTCAGGCAACTTTTGTTTGTCAATTCTTAATGAACTGCATGCTCTCAATCAGACAAAAGGTCATTAACAAAGTTCTCATCCTGGTTTACTTATCCACATATGATTTGGGTCCTTCTTATTTACCAGATCTTCTGACCAGTTATATGATGGCTCAATCCCAGTAAACATACTATCAGTGGCTGTTAGGGGTCCTAATAACCCAGCTCAATTCATCTGTCATTTAGGCCTTTGCCTATCAGGGTTATTGGCTGAGAGGGTCCTGATTCTAGGTAGATTTAAGAGATCCCTGATAGCCTGCTTATTTGATTTTGTATATGTATGATTGCCTTGTTTACCCCAATAATCAGTCACGTTAACAACAAATTTCACTGTATTACCTACTTGTTTTACTTATTTTCTTCTTTGATTACTATTTTGTTTCTGCTGTTATCATTTTTATTAGTAGTAGTAATAATGGTAGTATTAATTGGTGTAGGTCACTGAATGACGTGGACCTTTTTTAGGTTCAGCCCAGGAGCACTGCCTGGTTAGTTGACTTGATTAGAGTCACACAGTATGCAAATGAGGACTGATAGGTTTCAACCATAGACCACAGAAAACAGTGTGTTTGCACCTTGTAAACATAGTCGTCTGTGCTAACTGCCAGATTATTCTTACAAATGTATCTCGTTATATGCTGTTTCGATGTTGCCTCTTTTTGATGCATGATTTAACTTTGATTGTAAAGTGCTTGAGCATAAGCACCTACATAATCTTGAATAGGAATTGACATTGGAGTATAACATATCTTTAATAAGGAGGGCTAACCTTGGCTCTAGATGGTTGTCACTGATTAAGTGCACCCTGACCCCATGTGTAAAAACAGTAAAAAAGAGTTGTGGATGGATGGATATAAATATCCTTTATGAAAAACTCCTTCATACAGTGGACTAGATACATCAAAATGGGAGAAGGTATTAAAATGTTCCTACATAATAATATTTATTTTCAATGTTTTTTATTCATGAATTCTTAAAGAATGCTTGTACGCTGATAAGTGCATGGTACACATTACCCCTTAAAATACTTGGCTTGCAGGATATATAACATAAACAGAGTATTGTAATGTTTCCTTCTCTCTAGTAGGACTTTATTACTGATATTAGCTATACCCAGTGGTACATAAGTAGTAGATTTCACATTGTGCTCTTATAAATAATCTTCAGAATAGCAAAATAAAATGTGAATTAACATTACTTTTTCTTAACATGTTAAATAACTCAACTTTAATCGCATAATGAAGAACTACTTTGGTAACTATGACAACTAAAAGATTAATTATGCAGGATAAAAAGCAAAATCACTTCCATCATATCTTGAAAGATAGAACATATACATTTATTTCATTTATTTTGAATTTACATAGGGATACTATATTCAACTAATCTCATTAAAATCTAATTTTCTTTTTTTTAATACAATGATGGTAGCTATAAACTTATTCAGACAAAGAGTGGATTTCTTTCTTTATGAGTTGCTTTAATCTTTATTTCTAAAAAGAATGATATTTATAAATATTTTTCTTCTTAGGTTCATAGGCTGGTACTAGGCTATTGGCCCTAGGGCCTATACAAGCCTAGCCATAACAATTCCCTGGCTATTTCTTCCCACAGTATTTATTTCCCTGGACCCCTGTCTAGCAGGACGACTGACGTGATCTCCAGGGTGAATTTCCTGTCTCCCATCCAATCATCAAGGTTCCTTTTGAAGAGGGCCAAAGAGGCGCTCTGTTTGACATGTATGGGCAGTCTATTCCAGAGTCTGGGGAGTCTATGGGTCAGGAACCCATCCCTCCAGCATACTTTGTTCATTGTGATGACAAGGTTTAGATCCCTGGAGCATGTGTTTCTAAGGGACTGGGATTTCTTTAAGTGTAGCATGTCCAACAGCTCTGGGTTTGACATAGCCTTGTATGTTAAGCAGAGATTGCCTCTGAATAGACGATATGCGACAGACTATAGGTGGAGTTGAGTTAGATGGTCAGCATAGGACATCTGCTTTAGGCCTGTGATTCACATATGATTTTTATGTATATAACAATTATGTATGTCTTTACCATAGTTATTTTTATCTGAAATATTTGTAATAATAATAATAACAACAATAACAGTTATTGTTTTAGATCTAAAGAAAAGATGGGTAATAGGCCTTATTTTCTAAAATATTGAAATCATACTGCATGAGTAAAAAAAGTCAATTTTGTTATATTCTCTGATGAAGCTTCTTGTGGAGCATAGATGGCTGTGTGTGTGACATTCATATTGCCCTGGTGCCTGGAAGTCTGAAGATAGCACGGAGACTATGCATTACTGGGATATTGACTGCCTGTGATGAAAACATGTTATATATCTTAATAAACCACAAACCAAAGGGACTAGCTTCCTGCACCGAGTGTTTCTTGTACTAGCTGCTTGCACCCAGCGTTTCTTCTTGTTACGTGTTATACATATTTCTGCATGGGGCAATGATCATTGAAGGAACTGGCAAGACTATGGTCATTTATGATCTCTGATATCTCTTGTTGTATCTCTAGTGGACCTGTAAAAAGAAACACGACAAGGACGATAAGAGCAATGATTAGCTTTGTTTGTAACACATTAGATGCTGAACAAATGATAACACCCAGCTTCCAGACATCAGCAACTCAAGGTAGCCTTATGCCTGGGGTTGTAGTTTTGAGATCCAAGAAGCAGTGCTAAACAGAAAGGGTCCGAGTCGTGACATGTGAGGGATGCATCGCATCACCTTCTTTTCAGATTAGGCTCCTTCGACTACAGCATTGTGTAGTATATGCTTCTGCCAGTTTGCTATCCATCTTGCAACATAATTGTATACATTTAGGATTTTAACCTTTTTACAGTTGAGGATAGTGTTAAAGGCCTTGGCCAGATTCAAATAGACTCTGTGAACTGCACAGGTGTCTTCTGCAGCTCAAGACAAGCTTTTGAAGAAGCTTACTAAATTAAGTAGATATGATTTCATGTTGCCATCACCATTTTGCTGAAGATCTACAGCAATAAGATTTTTTTTTTTTTTTGAACCTTATGAAATCAGACATAAGACATTGCATAGCTTTGCAAATTTGGCTTGTTAGGCTCATGAGTTTATAATTCTCAAATTCTGAGGAGGTCCCCTATAATGTAGATACATAATGATATCCATTTCCTATGCCTTAAGAGCATACACTGTAGTCATGGTTCAGTTGAACAGTATTAGGAGGGGCTTGAAGAGGGTCTGATTGGCTCTGCCACTTACACAAGTGAGCAGATTTCCAGGACCCATGCAGGTGATACTTTTAATTTTAGAAAGTTCAGTTTGGATATCCTTCTATCCATTCACGACCCCTTTTTCTTCACATGGGGTGAGGATATTATATTAACTGTGGCAATCTTCTAGAGCCAATGATCACATTGGTGGGTGGCTAGACCTGCCACTGTTGTTATTCAATACTACACACACACACACACACACACACACACACACACACATGCACACAAGCACTCATACCTATGGGCAATTTTAGTATGTCTAATCCACCTGGTATACATCTTTGGAATGTAGGAAAAAAACACAAAACCCACAACACCCACATGAACAAAGGGAAAACAAGCAGATTCCACAAAAGGCACACCAGTCAAGAATCAGACCAGAGAACTTATAGATATGAGGAGACAATGCTACCTGATCTGCCATTGTGCCAGTTACAACATGTTCCATAATAATCCTGGGAGGAGGAAGGGATTAGGAACACTTTTGACCTTCAGTGATTATGAATAGTGTGAAACTGGCACAAAATATACATGCAATTATATTATCTATATCTTTAGGAACAGACTAGATAATACCATTATGAATTAAATCATACCATTGTTGAATATTATTTTTAAACATTACATGCAGTTAAAGAATAATTTATCCTTGGCAATTTGTGTTCAGCGTTGATCTTTTTAATACTAACGTTTACATTTTGGTACTGTTTGACAGAGTCTATAATGTTGGAAGAGCACCTCAGGTCATTCACACTTACATGAGCCACCTCTAGGCCATAGTCATATCTGTCCCTCATCACATTACAGATCCTGGCACTGAAATGGCAGCTAGCTATCATCCCATCTTTGTCTAACCTGAGGAGTGCAGAGCTGAGATAATGCCCCTTATGATGATGTTGCCATCTTTTTATTTGCAGCTAAATATAGTTAGTGTTAATAACTAACTTAAGTACAGGGGGATATACAGATATCGATAGCTGCTACTGATGGTTATGAATTGGTCTGGAAGCAACAGGGAGCTATTGTAACAGTTGACCAATAGGTAACATAGAGGGTTATGACTGGTTATCTGATCACAACAATGTTATTATGTGTTTGAGACATTGATGCCAAGAAATGTATCTCAAGATGTGAATCATGGCATCCATGCTGAGACCACATAATAACTGGTTAGGATCAGTGAGACCCAATCATAACCCTTTGTAATGCATGGAGTTTTATCTACTTCATATACTACCAGTTACAGAAAAAAAAAGTAAAAAAAAGTGGAAGTGTTTTACCAGCTTTGAAAGCCAGTAAAGCATTTAGAGAGTGCTGTTGCATAGACAGCTAGTAAATCTAATTGCAGGAAAAAGTCAGAGGCAGTTTTTAAATACTGTCCTAATTTAAATAAGTAACTTACAGACTAATATTTGTAAACTTCCACGAATGTATGAAGAATGATATTCAGGAAGAGTGGAGAATAAAGGAATGTCCTATGTCTGATAGCAGACACTAACAGCGGTTAGGGTGTGTGTAACAAATGTTACATACCTCTGAAAGCACAGTTACAGTCTGGTCTTGTGCTACAGAAACACATTGCAGGTATATCTTTTTTCCAGTTTTGGAGTGTAATCGCAATCTTCCATGCACTTTAAGGCAGACAAATAAAGTGGTAGCAACAAGGATTTCCAGAAAAGAACAAATACTAGTGGTTCATAACGTGTCACACATGGCTGTACCAGAAGCCATATTTAGCAACTATTCAAACGAGAAAAACAAACAAGATAAAAAAAAATGTTACATAAAAGTTATAAGCATTTTAAAACAACCCAATTGATTATGTACAGTGCAGTATGCCCCTCTACTATACATAATTTTGCAAGGTCAACTCCATTTAGATCTGGTCAATCCAGCAGTAGTGTCCAGCAAAGAAGTGTAGCAACGAGAAGCAAATAGAGCTACAAATTTTACTGACCAGCACAATTTAAAAGCTACATTAAACACAACTGGTCAAAATAAAATAAATATAAATTAGGCCCGAAGCAAACAGAATGCCCAGACCGCATACTACTTTTACGAGAAAAAAAAAGACATAAAATGTCTCAAATGAACAAACCTCTGGCACAGTAAAAAGCATTAACAGATTAGCAGTAAGTTTACTTTAAAAATGCATATTTAATTGGATACAATAAACAAAAGCATCCCTTATGTCATTGGGATTGGTGGCAAGGATATTACAGATAGAAGTGGGCAGTGTTTTAGCAGTGTGAATCTAGGAAGTGCAGCTCAAAGCAATACAATCAAGTAGAACAGCAAGTCTTGATGTACAGCACAGTTTAAATGTTTCACCTAAAAGTCATAAGTCAGGAAAAGAACAACTTTTAGTTTAATATGGAGCAAGCAGAATGCTTCAAAAATATTAACTTCTTTATCCCACCAAAAAAATAAATAAATAAATAAAATTCCCAGATGTCTTTGGGAATGGTTGCAAGATTAGAACTGCTCAACCCAGTCACTGTGTCCATCAAGGGAATGCAACACAGTGCAGCCAGGCAAATAGAACAACCCTGCTATGTAACACAATTTCAAGGCTGCACTTACAGCTCACAACCAGTTACAAAAAAATAAATTTTAAGTTAAACATGAAGCAGTCATAATTTGACATGACCAATGTCCAAGACACCATCAACTGGCTACTCTCACTACAAGAAAAACAAACAAACAAACAAACTGTATCCTAAATTACCAAAACTTTGGTGAAGTGTTAGTGGCACAACAGGTGACACACTCGAATTTGGTGTAGAAAGTTGTGGGCTTTATTTCCACATGCTACACTGCAGTGTACCAACATTTGGATGAGATATTAAACTGAGGCTCCATTTGCCCAAGTTGGTGGTACCACACATGGATGTAAAAGAGCCCATGGCACCTATCAAAAAGAGCAGGGAAAGTTTCCCAATACCCTGGCTAAATTTCCCCAGCAGTATAAATACCACCACTGCTCTTCCATGAAGAGAGCCTGCTAGCCTAGTGGGACTAATCTGGTCAATAAAATATGTCTTTGGGACTAGTAGTAAGGCAACAATGATTTAGAACTGGCAGTAGCAGTGTGTTGTAAAAAAGGGGCCGCGGTGGCGGTGCAGCGGTAGTGTTGTCGCCTCACAGTAAGACGCTGTTTGGTTCGATTCTCAGCTAGAGCGTCTTCTGCGTGGAGACATGCGTGAATGGGCGTACCTTCGCTGAAGGTTGTGCGTCAGGCCTGGCAAGCCGGTACGTAAAAATCAACTGCTAATCATTAGCGGACCGGAGTTCCGCTGTAGCGACCCCTAACCGGGAAAAGCCGAAAGGCACAAACAGGTAGCAGTGTGTTGTAATGAAACGCAGCACAGATCAGCCCAGCCAAGCAGAGCAGCAGGTCCTGCTATGCAGCACAATTTAAAAACTACACATAAATCAGAAAATAAAAAAATGTGACAAGACTAAATAAAAAAGAATCAGAAATGAACAAAAGTCTGCCACAATAAAACCTATTAACAGTAAATGCACCTTATAAATACACAGCGATGGGTTTAGACTAAATTGGGCTAAATAAAAAATATTTCACAGACATTGTTTGGAGTGGCAGTAAAATGAAATTCGGTCAAAAATGGTCATTCCAGTGGACATCGAAAAAGTACCCAAACCCTTTCTGGTGAAGTCCCAGGACTGGCAATGTAGGCACCAGACATAAAAATTTATAAAAGATATACATTTTTTTATTGTCAAGAGATTCATAAAAAGTTCTCTTTCAAGGAAAGAATTGACATTCATGATCAAACCATATTGAACGCATCTCATTGGAGTTTCTGACACTACCCTCCACTGGCACTATTTGTCACTAAGCATTTACCTACCAATATTATCACTATCCTCAGCGTTCCTAAGCAGAAGTTTCTGATCGCTGGTCCCTATTAAATTAAAAAAGGTGAAAGGCTGCTCTGTAACCCTGTTCGATTGCATATTCAGATTTGTGTTTTACAGATAAACTCGATTACATTGAGAGATGAAAATACCTTCTTGCTTGACATATTTGTGAGGTTTGTGCTCCTTCTTGGTGGTAAGGCACGACTTTGTGTTAATATGACAAATGACAATGTTTTAGAAAATATGTACTCTAGGCTCCCACTGTATAGACATAATCAGCTGGGTACAGGTCAAGTTCTGCCATATCAAGAGATTTGGATTAGAAATCTGTGACATCTGACGTTTTGGCAGCTACATATAATATATGGGACTTCCTGTTTTGAATAGGCACGTACTTGGAGCTTTGGGTTTTTGCACAATTAAGTCAGTAGGAGTTTAAATTATGATAGCTGTTGCGTATGTCATTGTAAATGTACTGATTTAACAGGTTGCATTGCAATATTTAACGGTCTGTGCAAATATTTAATCCCCTTTGGGACAGACGAGGGACATTGGCATTTCTAACTTTCAGCCATACTTTCATTCAGTTATGTTGCTGAGAATCATGGTGCATAGGAAGAAGTAACACATTTCAGAAATCAAAGTTAAAAAATAATACCGTAATACTGTTACATGACCATTATTCTTCTCCTTCACTCTCAATTTATTTAATTAGGAAACTTGAGAAATTACTTAAAATGCTAGACAGCAAAGTGGTGCAGCGCAGCAGTCAGCGCTCATCACCCACAACATATGGCTTTGCTTTTCGTTTTTAGCTGTGGTGTCTTTCTGAGTCTGCACATCCTTTCTTTCTAGTAGTGGAATTTAATTTTCGGGTGGGGTCGGGTGCCTTTAATTCTGAGTCTGCAGGTCACTCCTGTGTTGTAGTTTTAGATCAATTCTTCAGATAACCTGTAGTGTGTGTGTGTGTGTGTGTGTGTGTGTGAGGGGGGGGGGGGTCAGACAGAGAGACTGGCGTCCTGTGCTGCATAGATTTCTCAGACATGTATCTACTGATTGCCGTAATCGGCCTTTGTTCACAAGCCAGTATGCGCTGCATTAACTGTGTAATCGGAGAATGCAGGCATGAATGAAGGAATGAATGAATGAGAAATAAAATAGTCAACCGCACTGATTTTGAAAAGGAAAGGGCGTACTTTTTAGCCGAGACACACAATAGCGAGGAACAGTCTGTCGTCATAATTAACTGTATTACATATATTTTAATCCGGTTTTATTCTTCCGTCTAATACAGACTTTGCAAATATGTAATTATTACAGGTTGTTTGTAATTCTGAATTCTGTGGCTGACTATTGTTAATTGACGTTTTGCCATGTGCAGAGCGGGCTTTCGGAATCAGCCTTTACTGCAAAGGGAGATTTAAAACCTGCCGTTGCATATTTAATGTTTAAAGCTTACAACACCTGGTGGGGGAGGCGTAGTCCAATCACATTTACAGTTTCTTTCTTCTTTCAGTGAGCTGAACATCTGGTCTCTCAGTACACAGCCCTGCCACTGTCTGTGCTCATTTGTTTCTTCAGAACGTGTTAAGTGGGGGTCCTTTCCGGTTTTTCTCACTGTGCGTTTATTTAATTTTCTTGTACCGTGGTGCTAAACTACGAAGTGCATTGTGAAACAAGGATTTATCCCTGTTTTAAAATAGCTTCTTCCTCTGCACTGCTTGCAGGCTTTGGTGATTTGCTGGGCTGAGGCTGCAGATTTGCATAGCATTCTCCGAGGTAGCGTGGTTTGCTCCAGCTACTTGCAGAAGGATGCGCTGTGCTCCATCCTCCGGCGCTGCTGGCACTGGTTCATCTATCCATAACCCTGAGTTAGCTTCATTTACTTACAAATTCTGTATGTTTTGACTCTCTATCGGGCTACAGCAAGGGCTGAATGGAAGTGCACTTTTTCTGCTTCCTACCTGATTGTGAAGTGACAGTTTAATTTGGTGCTGGATACCCTGTGGATTATGATGGTGTTGTGCCGAGGAAAACTCAAAAAACTGTAGAGTTCCAAAGAACAGAGGGGTGTTCTGCTGAGTGAGGATCTCTGCACTCAGCTACTATGGTGTTGGTTTTATAACCTCAAGTGAAAGTGATTCTCAGGATGTGCAGTTGTTGTTTCGGATTTTACCAGCGGAACAGTAGGCATTTGCAAGAAGGCTGAAATCCGGCATGATGGGTTATGAAACTAGGCTACTCTGAGGTTCTTTATGCAAGGTGCAGTCTTTTATCCGATTCAGGGATCATCATGTACCAGCCGAGTGTGTGGAATTCCAGGACTGAGCCTGTCCCCTGCTTGGTCCGCTTGGCGCTTTGGATAGTTCCTTTGACTTTTAGTTGTGTTCTGGGGATGGCATGGGGTGTTGCGACTTTAGGATCTCATCATATCCACCATTTCCACGGTAGCAAACATCATGCTGCACCTATAGCTATTTACAGATCACCGGCTTCTCTGCGGGGTGGACACGGTGGGTCCCTTAATCTTCATCTGTCTGTCTATAAGTATGGATTTCCCTTTAGAATTTATAAAGGCATATTACACTGGTTTGGTCACCTGGATCCATCACTGTTTGAGATTTGTTTTTGGTGATTTGGTATGCGAAATGCTTGGGCAGCAACTTTTTTCCCCCTTTTCTTTGTAGCTCCAAATTCATCAGGGTACAGTAATTAGTGTGAATCACAAATTAGTTGATTTTGCCATTTTGTTTTCTTGAGTAAAGTGGAGACGTGCTGTTTAGAAACAGAGGCTGCAAAGGTGTACCTGCACACTTACATGCACAGAAAGAAAACTATTAACATTACATATTGTCAGAGGGGTCATACTGCTGCAGTACAGGGTCTCACTTCTAGTTCAGATGTAGAATGGATCTGAATGTCTATGTGAGTGTGTGTGTACATGTATATATATATATATATATATATATATATATATATATATATATATATATATCTACAGAGAGAGAGAGAGAGAATATATTAAATATTGACTTAGCCTCCCGTATAGGGGCTCTCTGCGTAAGTATTAATGTTAGGCACTGTAAAGAACAATGACAACGAAAATAATAAGGGTCATCCAGACAATAATGGTGCGACAATGCTCTGCGACTCGACTTGGGAGCAACTGTCAGACTTCAGATCTGTCACACTTGCTCCATCGTCCGAACGGTGATTTGTTTTTATGACTCCTAGGAAGCTACTCACCGCCCACACGCACACACACGCACACCACTGATTCCAATCAGGTCGTTTTCCCTACAATTTCCCCTAAATTCGCCAGTTTGAATTTCGATTGCCAAAAGCGCATATACTGCTACCCGCTTGCCTGTGCACAATTAATGTGTTTGCAATGACAGTTGCAGGCTTGCTGCAACCAACGATGGTTAAATCAAAGTTGCAGTTTGCCATACGTTCTCAGCATCCTCATTTCTTATATGCATTTCCTCTCAAGACATCACCAACTTTATTTTACTTCATTTTGAAATATTGTGAATGTAGAACGTATCGCAGTGCAGGATGAAAAAGACTGCATCTCAGCTTTCTCTTGAGTTAAGCTCCTTTGGATATTATCAGTTTATAGCAAGCCAGGGCTACCACTTTGGGTACCCGCGTTTGGTGTTCCAATACCTATTTTGTGATGGACCCTGCAGCCTATGAATTGAAGTTTTCCTAATTATTGAATGTAAATTGTTTAAGGTTATGATCCACAACTGCATATATCTGTTAGCTCAAACATTTTGCATCTGTGTCAGTTTAGTTCAGTTGTTGCAAATGAATGTGTGTGTAAATCTAACCTTGAACTGATATTACATCAGGTTTTCCTGCAGAACGCAAGCATTATTTACTGGCCTGTGTTGGGGAAACGAGATTTTCACTATTCCAGTGTAGTTTTGTTTATGAATTACACTGGCAGATATAGAAACAGTGGGAAAGAAAAGAAAAACAGAAAGTATTTGTGAATTAAAGGGAAAAAAGATCTCTTGACTTGAAACAGTTTACATTCTTTTTCTTACCCAGTGTTAAAGAGTGGCAAACTACAGTTTACAAACACTAGGGGCAGTGAAAGAAGGCTTTGTTGGTAAAATGGAAAAATCATCTGCTTCCATTAGAAATTAGGAAGATGATTTGTTTTAAAATTGTCTGGGTTGCATGAAGCCATGCAGCTAAACAAGATTTATGATGCTGTCTTTTATAACATAAAATCCATGTGCTTTCTTGAAATTTTCCACTGAAGTATACAGTAACACTCCTAACCTTGTTATTGTAGATACAGTTGACTGCTAATGCTAATAAAATAATATTCACAACTATCTGGAAATCTTGTGTTTGCCACTAGCAAGGGAATATGTTTCCAGATTATCTGAGAAGTCATGGAGTGTAAGATCTGGAGTTTAATATTATGTGTTATTACATGTGAGGCTTGCATTTCTGATGAAATGAATGCTGCTGATTAAAATATAAAGGCTCATTTTTCTCAATTTTACAACTTTCCATGCATCAAATGCATTATTAACTCAAGCCACTTGTACCCAGACAAGTCAAGTTGTTAATTTTTTCAGAACTGGTAGTCCATGTGCTGATCTGCATTTTTATTATTTGTTGTGGTGTGCTTGTTTTTAGTCCATAATTATTTTTCGGTATAATATTGAATATCATTGAGGGTAAAGGCATAATATGAAGTGGTAATATCTTATAGTTGACTCACTGTGCAGCACTCTTGTTTATACATGTGTTACTTTGCTTACCAAAGTCATTTTCCTGATGTGTTGCTTTGTATGCTAAATCAACTGAACTTGTTTTCAAATTTCTAAATATGGAGTTGTTCTAAGGACAGTATAAAGCTAACCGAGCTTATAAAAGTTGCATCAGTGCCTGCATAATATTTAGTTAAAGTCATTGTTTAGTGTACTAGTTAGAAGCATTTGAATAAATAGAGCAAAGAACGTCCACCTTATTGAATTAAATAAGTTGAAATCAAGTCCATAGCAATTTTAAACATATTGAAAACAATAATTCTTTCGACTGCAGTAAGCTGATTGCTGCAAAGAAACTGTTAAGAGGAACTGGACATGCATAAAATATCAAGTGTTGCAGCTAATATGCTCATTGCTTGCTGGGGATTCAGGCCAGTTATCTTCCTATCTGTGTGCCTTGTCACTGTGAGAAATGTAGGTTTTGATGCTGTCTATGTTCATTTTAGAGTACAGTAATCAGAACTGGGATGACACCGATGGATTCCTGATAAGCATCTTTACACCAGCACTGCTCCCCTGAAAAGCATACACATTATTGATTTGTTTAAGGCATTTGCAAAGAATAAACAAATAATGTCTTGTCACATTGGTAGTAGCTTTGCTTTAGCAGTATGAGACCCTACTAAAAGCCATAAATTATCAGTGATGAGAGTGTAGTAAAATGGTGTTTAGATTGTGGAGCACTTTTGCTTCCGTCTTGGATTGCAATGACATGATTGAACACAGAATAAAAAAGCTAATAATTTTAAGAAATATTTATGATACTTACTCATGTAACTATTACAGATCAGAAACTGTATTCTAGAAATATGAAAAAATCTGTGTACCATAAAATGTATTTGAGTTATGTGTGCATCTCATAAATATGCCTGAAAACATATGTATTGTTCAGACATTGAAGGTCAGAGACTTCCACATCTTATGTTGTCCTTGTTTTCTCTATTTTCTCTGCAGGTTGTCTTTATTTCATTCATTTTGTTTAGAAGTGCTTTAAATCTTTATCTTTAAACTTACTGGATTAAATATTTGCAGGCATATCATAACTACAATGTGTGATTTTAGTGATGAGATGAAAGATTTGTTGTGAATGATATGAATATGTTTGGGAAGGAAACTGTCTTTAAAGCCATATATGGACAGCAATGATTAAAAGTAATAACAGCAAATTCATCAGCTTGTTGGTATGCAACCATACAAAGTGCTTTTTCTGTTTTGTTTTTTTATAAATTCTATTGCTGAATGGTTTTGAATGAATGTATGCAGCATTATTTGAAGAAAAAATCAGAAAACAATTTGTGCTGAGCTCAAGAAAGACAAGTCACATTACTACATTACCAGATGATATCCTTTTATAAGATCATTTCAAAAGCTTATCATGTTTGTCACTAGTCTCTTCAAAGCACTCCCACTAAGTCAGTGTAATAGTGTCAAATTATTATGAACAACAAAGGAAGCATGGCCAATGCTTTTAGCTGTAATTCAATTTTTGTCACCTCCTGTCATACAGATGGTCATTACAGTGCTTATCTGTAGTATGAATTGCTTGATCATTTTATTAATCCTTCAGTGAATCACTTAGCCTAGGGTTTATTTACTCAGCTTTCTCAATCATATTGGTTAAGCAGTGCCACCGTGATTAATATGTCACAAGGACATTGCTTAGGCTTTGCTCTCTTGCTGTAGGAATGTCAACATTTGTCCTGGAGTGTGGGATTTATTCTAACATATTGAAGAGTTTAGGATAACCACACAATGTCACACAGTATATTTCAATAAGTAGTCGATAACAGCCAACGTGCAACAATAATCAGAAAAACAAATACATCAGATTAAATGCAGAGACAGGCAATATCCTAGAAATCTGTCATGCGTTACTGTAATACCATATAAATTCTATCTTATCTTATTGTTTTTCACTTACCCAGTGAGGTGGGGGATGGCAAGCCCCACTGGGGCTCTCATTTCTGCCTCCAAGCACCCTGGCATCTGGGCTCCACCCCATCAGGAAACAGTGTCAGATGGTAGTGGTACACCTGTCAAAGAGTAACACAGGTATCCTAAGGTGAGCTCAGGGAGAAAGGAAACCTCTCATGGAGCAAAAGGGCAAAAGCTCACTTGATCTTGATTTTCAGATTGAATATAGACTGTGAAAAGATGGAAGGGGGGCTGATAGTCTTCTTCCAGCAGGAAGTGTTTACAAACTCGGTTTACTTTTTGTGAGGGACTGACTATTAGGGTATTGTTGTGGAATCAGTTTTTCATATTTAGTGAGCTCACTGTTAAAGATCAGGAAAGACACTCCAATGTTGTAATACATAACTGGTACAGGAGTTACTCATAGCTCAGTGGAGAGGATGTTTGCTCAGCTTCTTCTTATGCAGTAGTAAAGATAAGGCTGGTTATTGTCGAAATTTCATTACTTTACAGACTAAGATGACTCGTTTGTATTAGCTCAGTAAGCAGATATGTCATAATTTTCCAGGATTTTGTCAGAATTTAAAATGAGAAAAAAAGTAAAGGAGAATATTAACAATGGAAAATATTTGCAGGTTATAGTATATAACTGTTCATATGTAGAAGGAGTACAAGATCCACAAAAGTGCCAAGATGAAGGAAGTTCTGCTGCTATTTAGTTATGAAGTAAGACAGGGAGCTCAACTATAAACGAGAAGCAGAATTAATCTGGAGAGGGTATTAATGGGTATAATACTGCTGAAAATAAAGATGGAGGAATAAGAATCCAACTCTAAAATAGCCGGTAGCTGTAAAATGACTTATGGAGCTGTTAACAGAATGAAAGTAAACAATTGTTATATATGATTCAGTCCACTTAGAAGTATTTAAACCCATGTCTTTGAAAAGAATGAAAAAAATCTAACAAGCATCAACTTTAGAAAATGTCACAGAGTTCCAGGAAAAAATATAAAACCTTATAGGACATTGCTCTGATCTCTACCTGCTTTGAATTATCTTCAGGGATACTTTTAAATTTATCACTGCTGTGACTTTAAAATGCATGATCACTTCTTGTTTTAGAAAGTGTGGAATGTCAGCCAGAACAGACATGAACAATTAGCATGTAGCAATAGCAATCCTAAGAACCAATACTGTTGTAACATCACAAAAAAAGAAAAAAAATAGTATGCAGTCAAATACCTTCTCCACATCCACAAAACATACTGAGAGAGTACTGGCAAACTTTCACAATCCTCCAGTATTTGTGCAGTGACAAAGATGCAATCAACTGCTTAAGGCTAGAATAAAATCCACATTACTCCTCACCAAAATAAGAATAGGATCGTCTATTGGATAAATTCTGCTTTCCAACACTCTGCAATAGGATTTGCCAGGAAGAGTGAGCATTATCATCCACTGTAAAAGAAACACACTTTACTATCTTCATTTTTGAAAATGGCAACCCCTTACCTCACTGTGCTATTCCAGTGCCAGTCCAGATGTACTTTCATGCAATGCTGAATGCGTTTGTTTAGTCTAAGATTGTAACAAAGGCTAAGATTAAAGCAGACAAAACAATTGCAATGAAAATTGATTCCTGGGGACACAGCATGTCACCTCATGGCTTTGCAAGGAACTGATGTTTTGCAGTGACTTTCTTTGGTCTTACCTGTACGCACAATCTTGGTTCTGGATCTAGACTAAATAAATAGGGGTCATCTGTTTCTTAGTATGGAGAGGATGTTTGGGAAAGCCATAGACAGGTTTGGGAGTACTCACAAGCTACTCATGGGTACAGTACAATTACAAATTGTGCTAATAAATGAAAGAATCACTGCAATTTGAATGTGAGTTAGGAAGCCACCTTCAGCTGGTTGCCATATGCACCCAATGGTATACTTATTTCCCAGCAATGGTGCATTCATTTTGAATATATTTTTCTTTAATCACAGTTTGCCAAAACTGCATAAAATTAGATTTTGTGAGCTGGCAGTGAGAATTTTTCAGATTTTC